>NC_087249.1:2307500-2607500 GCF_037042905.1 Lytechinus pictus | reverse complement strand
TCATTACTGTGGTTGTAGTAAAAGATGAGAGCAACCATGCAAGCAGTCGAAGGTTGATAGTGATAGACACCTGTCAATCGTGATCATACCTAGAATAACACTCATCTTCTGTAAATGGTGATCTGTTTTCTCTTGATTCTTCTCACAAGTACATGTATGGTTGCATCAGAACCCCTCTCAACACCCTCCTCCACCCCCTTCCACCACATACCATTCTGATTGTCTCACCCCAATCGGAAACCATTTCGATAGTGCAAACGCGTCCTTTTGAATTCCAAATTAGTGGGCATTGAGTACCTAAACGAGGTAACAATGGTCATTAGGCAAATAAAATGTATTGATAAAAGGATGGAGAGGTAACGGACAATGGGGCCAGACGCAGACGGGTTTGTTGAAAATCTTCTTTAGCTTTCTAAACAATCTCAATCAGGGAGAGTTTTAGAGCTTATTATACTTGTGTCAACTGAATCATTGAGTTTTCATTTCCAGAAGTTGGCTGCTTGATTGTGTCCGATGAGGATTATCCGTGGGGGAGGTACTCTTGATGAGTTTGGTCGGCGCCTGTTGCACTTTTGGTGAGCACATTTTAGACCCCCTTCAAGGAAACAACCTTCTTGCACATTGATGGTCATTGGGGTTTAACATAGAATTTAACCGCTCATCACAGAGAGCATGACAGTGTGTTATATGCTTTCGGTATGCTTTTCACACTGCATTTCCTTAACCCCATACTATCCTTAACCCCGGACCATCCTTAACCTTCTTGGTCTTTCTTAACCCCATACTATTTGCTTAGCCGGGGCCAACATTTTGCCACACAGAGCGTGATGAACGTGCAATTTCGACTTCTGTGATTGGCTCATGCCATAGTAGCCCAGTTTCGTTCGCACTGCATCCCCTAGCACGGCAATAAGCCGGCTAACCCTGTTTTTTTTTGCAAGGCCAGATAGTACCGTAATATTTACCGTGCGAGCCCACTTTGCTAAAACGTAGTGTGAAAACGAACCCCGGGAAATTGGTGGGGCTAAGCAAAACATTCAACATTTTTAGTACAAAAATCAAATTTTGTGATAAATCTTGACATAATTTTCAGAAAATAACATCATATTCCACCCTTCTCTCTTCCCTTTTCTCATTTTTTTTCTTGGTCGTAAATATTAAGCGCCCTCAAGCCCCCACCCGTCCGCACGTCACTGCAGTGTGTTATACCATGGACCCTATATCATGCCCTCAGTGACATCATTCTGAATTTGTGAACATTAATCCAATTTGATGATTCTGTCGCAATAAATGCATTTAAAGCACTTGCCTGATGGCATAATAAAATATAAGTTCTCTCAATTTGTTACTTTTGTAAAGTGACAATCATCTTTTGATACATGGTCAACCATACGTAACATAAAATGCAAATTATTGTTTTTACTTTTTTATTTTTTGGCAGAGAACTTAGCCTATACATGCACTAATGTCAAATCACACTGATTGAAAACTATCTCGTTAATATATTTTTAGGGGGGGGGGGTAACTCTATGTTTCTTTAGTTTATCAAATGCTTTATTCTTATGACTCATCGATATTGTTCGAGACCTAATGTCAATTTGTGATTGTTCTACTGACCATAAACCCGTTTCATTATAAATTCAAGACAAGAAAGGGATGGGTAATCCTCTTTCGAGTGACATTTAATGAGACAATCATGGTGATTATCATTGGGTTAGAAGAGGTGTTAACCATTGAATACGAACAGGGGTAACATCAGTATACCCTCATCTTTGTATCACAATGGAGTTATTGTTTGCTAGCCAGTTGTAAATGTGATGATAGATTGCAATATGGCCTAGATTTATTTATTTAATTATTTATTTTCATTTTTTATTTATTTATTTTTTTTTTTTTTGGGGGGTGTCAAATTACTGGTGGATAGATCTTTGATTTCATCAGGCTGAATAATAAGGGGAAAGCATACTCATCTTTTTTCTTTTTGAACAAGTTCCAAGAGAATCTTCGACTTGTGTTGTATTGTGTTGCATTTTTTTAAAATCACTTTAAAACTCACATTCAGTCATAACAGACTGCTTTTCAGCAAGTCCGTGATCATAAAAAACAGGTATAGTGAAACAATAAGAAAATATTTCATAGAATTACAAGTTATTATCATTTATGAGGGGTTTATACACTTCAAAAGAGTTTATCCAATACTGGGTAACATGATACCAAATACTTTATAAATGTTGTTTTGAAATTCACCCTTAAAACATGCATTTTGCCAAATATGGGTGGGGGGAGTTACACATCAAATATGCATGTTTCCTTTCTACCCAATATTGGGTAAAGTTTTTACTCAATCTTTTCAGAGTGTAATTATCATGATAATCTCCTGACTTTGAAAGATACACTTAAGAACTCGTGCATTTTAAGATCGAACGTAAATCGTTTGGTTTATTAACCATAATTGCAATTATTATTCGTTATTTGTTTCCAAACCACTTTCAAATGGTGTAGGGGGAGAATTACAAGATTGAACAGAGCGGAAAGCTTCAAGTTCTTGATCCAGAACATATTACAAGTTGGAAAGGGAAAGAAATCAGGTGGAACGTACACTGGAAAAACGCCGGTGTTAATTTAACACCAGCCTGGTATCTATATCGCTCCACAACAGAGAGGTGTTAAAACAACACCGATTTGGCTTTAGGCTAACACCAATTTGGCATTTACGCAACACCAATTAGTGTTAAACCAATATCGGTTTGATTCTTAACTGGTGTTGTTTCGACGCTTCTCTGGTGTGAACCGGTATGGATACCGGGCTGGTGTTGAATCAACACCGGTGTTTTGCGTGTAAAAAGTTTGCGTGATTATTTTGACAATATGTGCAGCAATTCTTGAGAAATTGTCTTATACGTGTTTTAATCCTAAAGATTCATTTTTAAATCTCAAAGGATTAAAGTTCAAATCCCTCCAGATATATATATATAAATTAGGATTAAAACGAAATCCAGAAGCTGATAGCTAACTACAGTCTACCTGGAATAACTTTTAGATCACTGCCATTTCAGTAGAGTGGAGAGTAGACCAACCGCTGGCTAGTTCAAGTTTAGGTTAAAAACAAATCTAGACGATTATGACACGTCTTGAATCAAACAAGCACTAACTCTAGATGACTGACTTTATCGAATAAAGAAATGGTGTTATAACATTTGGATTGAGCTTAACTATAATCACCATCGATATAAAAAACAAAAACTGAATAGAGCAACGACGCGCTCTTTTGATGACACTGGAAACACATCAGTATAGTCCAAAATGATCAAGCGCACAAAGTATCACACCTTTATTTTTTTTCTCTCTCTCTCTCTTGCGTGTGCGTCTTGTTTGTGTCTTGGAGTACTTTTCCTGTCGCTTCGATGTCATGGGCGCAGCAGTGCACAACGAGCTCTATCCATTTGTTTTATATCGATGGTTATCTGTTCAGAGAGACATCCCGATGTATTAGGCTCTATTTAAATGCCAAATATTATCAAAATCAAAATTAACAGTTTTACACAATCATAACAGATAATTATTCAGATTACTAGCGAGATTAGTAAAAGCATATTGTCTCATATTCATTTAAATATAAATAAAGAGAATTAATAATTATTGGATCAGTGATGGTGCAATAAATCAGGAAGGAAAATCAAAAACATGAAAAGAAATATAAGAGAGAAGACAGATTGTAAGAGAGAGAGGGATAAAAGGAGAGGAATGCTGAGAGATGGAGATGAAGAAGGGTGGAGATGAGAGGGAAAAGAAACGAGGATGGGAAAGACGGAGAGAGGGAGAAGAGAAAAGAAGAAATGGAGAGGGAGAGAGAGGGAGGGGGGGGGAAGGAGATATAGGATGAAGTATGAGGTTCCTAACCATCTCCTATAATCAGTCCTCATCAGACATTGCTTGTACCTGTTTACCCAACGAATACCTACCACTTGTGTGAGTCTATAGATGAAGATGTTACTTCTTATTGTTACTCTAAAACTGTTGGTTAAATACCTGTACTTGTCAAACAGTCTTTATCTCAATTTCTCTGTTTTGCAGAGGAAACCCCAAAACGCTTCTCTAAACTCTTCAACAGCATGTCAATAATGGTCTTTGAAATGACGGGCAAATAAACAAACAAGAGGGCGGGGGTCAAGACAATTTCAAGAAGACAAGTCAAACTAAATTTGAAAACATTTTTCTCAAGTATTTTTTCCTCAGTAGTTTCGACAAACGCTGCTCTTTCCGGATTATTATTTAAACGTTGTTATTAGCTAACACTAAAGTACGTCGTATAGTTGTCACTCAAAACTTCTTTCATAACTTTGTACGATGTTTTGTTTACTTCCAAAGCAACAATAAAAACTGTTAGTATACCCAGTAAGCTGACACGCTCCACATGGGATGTTTGCTCGGACAAAACAGTAATTTCAAGACTTTTATAAATATAGATTTATTTAAAGTGATATCTTCCAATATTACAAAGCACATATTCACATTTTTTCCTTATTGAATGCACGAATTTGAGAATATCCAGAGCAAAAAAAATGTTTTTACATTGCCGATGATATCCGGATAACGGACCCCAATCCGATTCTGTAAACATGTTGGATGTATATTGAATTCAGTTGTCAGATTTTTTTTTCTTCTATGGTAGCCTCTCGACATCAAACTAAATGAAATTATTGTCGGTGGGATCATGACTTGTGTTTGTACATGATTTCGATATACACACTTGAAATGTTTGGCAACATACTGTCCACGGTGTTGGGTAATGTGTGTTGGTCAATATATCTATATATATATAATTATGTGCAATTATTATCCAATTGAGCAAATTTATTACCAAATTATTAGTTTTTATTTCCAAATTTGGACAGATTTTAACCAATAGTTGTGTGAACAGTATGTTGCCAAGTGATTGTTAAAAAATGGGCACTTTTTTGCCAAACCTTTTTTAAGAGTGTATATTATAATATAAAAAAATAAATAAATAAAGAAAAAGATAATTTTGCAATATAATCTATATCCACCGCAAAAGTCATAAAAGGCTTCTGTATCGCTGAAAATTTTGCAATTTTGGTCTGGCCGCCCGCAAATATTTCATTTTTAGGTCCCGTAATATGTATTTTTTTTATTTCACGAAGCTACGGATCTATTTATGACCATTGTGGAAATTACTGGACTTGTGTAGATGAATTCTGATTTCGATTTAGGTCCCGTCAGCCATAAACTGGTTGAATTTGTGTTGCAAAGGAAGAAGGCCACCTCCGCACCTGGTTGTGATATCCCATATATACCCACCATTTCCTTTTGCTACTTTATATTAAAAAAGTTACTATTAGGAAGTCTTAAACCCCGTACACCTGAATAATCTTGATTCATAATTCAATTGATACCTCAAGTAATTTTCAAATGATCTCATTAAATTCTTACATCATCAAAATCTTTCACCAAATCTTTGCAGACAGAATTGTATCCTATACCCGTCCGATAATAATTTATAGATAAATCGGTACAAAAGGCAATTTAATAAGAACAATAATGACTGTATTGAGCACAATGAGATGTTACACGGGATCATTCAACATGCAAAAGATAAGAATCGTACTGTTCACCGTGAACAGTTCACGTAACTTTCGTCGATCTGGCTGACGCTTTTGGAAGCGTTATATAGTCATGACCTTATATTTCATATTCACTGAACAGTTACCATGTTCCGGATAACCTCATTACATACATCACGAATTTGTACGGTAGGCTTCAGTATCCGGCCCGGTATGGACTTCCAAAGAATTCCGATTTAGGAAAGGCGTAGGCCTATTCCAAGGGGATCCCTTTTCCATTGTTATTTTTCTCGCATGTTTTAATCCCATTCTTGAACATCGTGATTCGATCCCAAAAAAAGAATAGGTTGTGACCTAAAACAGGGAAAAGAATTATCATTACGCCAACGATTTTGATTTAATCTCCAGTATTGAACGAATACATATCGAAAACATATAAGGTCTCATCCCGAAGCCTTCCAAGTGTTGTTTTTCTTATCTAATGAAAAATAAAAAAAGAATCATACACGCAAATTAAATCTTTATTTAGACCTCGAAGGTTATTCTGTAGCTGGGGGCGCCATGATAATAACAACAACAACAATAATAATAATAATAATAATAATAATAATAATAATAATGATAACAATAATAACAATATAAATAATGATAATAATAATAATAATAGTAATTTCGTTTATATAGTGCTTATTACACTAATTTGTTCTAAGCAATTATTTTGTAATTGCAATTATCATCACCTTATATGCACTTTCTCCACTCTCTGAGGAGTATTCCAATAAGAGTTTAAAGACTCAATTGCTAGGCAGAGGCTTTCGTATCCTATACTGGGTACCCATTTCCACCTGGATGGAGAGTGGCAATGTGTGAATTGACGCCTTGCCAATGGACGCTAGGCCGCCGTGGGATTAAAACACACGACCCTCTGATTGCAGGCGAGAGTCAGAACCGCTACACGACGACGCTACTTCTATCACTACTACTACTACTACTACTACTACTACTACTACTACGACATGGTATTGTATCCTCATTGTTAGCATTGGTATTTCATTATCATTTCCCATTTTAACCCTATCTAGGCCGGGGGGGGGGGGGGGCTCGGAGGCCCCCTCAACGATTCGCGCAATATTTTCGCCGCACAATTTTTTTTTGGCCGTGCCGCTCAATTTTGCGACGCCCATGCAGGTACGCGGTTCTGAAATTACGCAACATTTTGTAAGTGCATGTCGGACCAAAAAAAAAAAAAAAAAAAAACGTGATTTCGTGTACAAAGTCAATGCAAATTGAGTTTTCAACCAAAAATCATAAACGTATTATTATTCTTACTTTTGCTGGTCTAAACAAGTCTGTTTTATGCTGGTTATGATCGCGAAAGAGTACCTGACAAAGTTCATAAAAACAATGACAAACAAAAGGTCCCCTAAACAAAGAAACATATGAACTTGCAAAAAAAAACACAATATGATACATAAGAAGCAATTTTTCACCTTCATTTGCTAAGAACACCACAAAGAGTTTCTATACCAAAAATTTGAACATTTGGAGCTTTATTTAGGGAGTTAGAAGACAAAGTATGAGATCTCAAGGGGGGGGGGGGTTTGTGTTCATCAGCGTATCAAGACGAGAGATACAAAGAACTGAAGAATAAAGTTGAAGTTGTAATCAAAATGAGCAAGCTTTGAAAGTCAAGAGGGATTTAATTTGCCCCCTCCCATCTACCCCACTCCTTAGCGATCTGCAAGTCAGTTTTGTAAAACACTCTGCAGGTGGGCGTGTAGTATCATATTCATATATAACGATCGACATATAGACGAACCGGCACCATCATCCAAGGGGGTGCCCCCAAACGTTTGTGTGTGTCATGGAGGGAGAACAACGCTAAAGGACTATCGGCACTTGGAGTCGTCAGCTCGGGAGGGGGCTGACTCAAGATGGAATTAAACATAAAAAGGGTACTTCGATTCAACAAAAGTGGGGGACTGCTTAACCCCCTTACGTCTATCCACTCACACAAATTAAGGTCTTTTGATTGACACAATGATACAATTCCAGATTTAGATTTGTCTAGAAATCATATATGCAGCAGCCGTTGTTAATCCTGGCCTCCCAGAATGGCTTTGATTGACCCTAGTTTGGTTCATCTTTTCCCACAATCCTCCTCTAATTACGACTTCTACGGATTAAAGAAACCTTACATTCGTTATTGCAAAATTATAAAACAAGACTGAAGCCTTACAATTTCAACCAAAGATAGGACTCCGGCCGGAGATCGAGGATCTATACAAAAAGGTAATTTTAAACGTTATATTTTTTATAAAGTCGTGATCAAGGTAATGAATTTGATAATCATTATTGTTTTGAAGAAAGAGAAAGCCTTTATACACTTTCATTGCATTTCATGAAAGCTGTTACAAACACGAAGCATTAAACATCAACTTTTAATATTTATCATTAGTTTTGTTCAAAGAATTTAGAATTTTGATTTTTTATACAAAGAATTAAAGAATGAAAACAAAGTTTTTACAATCGGAATTTCAAGTGGTAATTAGATTTCGTTCACATGATTAAATATTAACGAAATGTTAAGGCTGGATAGTAACATAGATAAATCATAGAGCTATAAATGGTGAAAAGTTACATTTATATAGCTCATTTCATTGACAATTCAATGCGCTTTACAATAAAATAGCATACATACAATATATCACTTATTCTCAGTTTAACAATATAATATGCATTATTAATTATCAACTCACATAATTATTTCGTCAATCCGCACAAGAATAGTATACATCAAAACATAATAATTATGATCATAATAGAAAGAAGCTTAGGGGTAATAATAATAATAATAATGATAATAATAATGGCATTCATATAGCGCCATCAATCTAGAAATATTCTTTTCCGAGACGCACAAGAGAAAAGAGTTTGGATGAGGGTCTTCATGGTCTTACTGACAAGAACCGATACTATTAAAAGAGATAATCCCTCATGTAAGCTTTGAAAGTCTCTAATAATGATGTGATTTTTAAATCAATGGTAAATAATTTCACAGAGAAGGTGCTGTAACAGAGAAAGCTCGCTCATCGTAGATTACTCGTGTTTTGAGGGCATTCAGAAGAAGATGACGTGGTGATCTCATGCTACGATATGGTGCAATATACCTGTAAGGTCACACAACATTTGCTCCTGTCTTAAAAGGGCAAAGGGTTAGAGTTAGGATTGTAATCTGATTCTTGGTTCAGAATAATGTAAAGATAAAGATTTAGTTGGTTTTGGCTTAACCATTTTCCATCGGAGCAGTTGTCACTAGAGCAAATGTCATAGAACCACTGGGGAACGGAGGCACTGTATTAAAGATTTCGTGATATTTTGGCTTTTTTCAGTTGAGATAGATTTATAAATAATACTCGGAAAATATCACATTTCCCTCTCTTCGTTTTCCTGGAGGGGGGGGGGGGGAGTCAAGTGCCTCCGGTCCCCAGAACCCACAGCTTAAATTATTCGGAGTGCCTAGTTGTTTCGGATATGTTTGTAGATCTCAACGTGCGTGGATTTGAGTCCCACTCATGCCGGTACGAGGTATCACGCGCGTAAAACATTCCCCATAGACTTTTGAAAAATTCATAAAAAATAAACGTGAAATTAGAGGGTCGAATGTTTACTACCAGTGGATAGGGTATATATCTGATATTCCATATCTGACCAGAAAGGGTATTGTAGCCAGCTCATTTTAAAAATAAATCGCCATTAATGAAGATAACTATGATGGGATCAAATTTATCAACTGAAACAGTAAAATGGCCCCAATTCTTCCGCCAGTCAAAAAATGGTTCCAAAGTCATTGATATATCTTCCCAATTTTGGGGGAAATGAATTCAGTAGTTACCATTTCTAGAATCAGTGTTAGATTTTCGATTATATTCACACCTTTTTGTCAATCAGCAATATCAAATTGAAAAAAAATCGAATGGGTTGGGTCGAACGAATATCTTAATTTAGCCTTCCTGTTGTATAGGCTCATGAAACCACGAGCGATTTCATGGATTTGTGATATCTCTAATTTCTCCCAAGAACTGGTCATGTGTGTGTAACTTACGACAAGCTTTATGAGATACCTCTCTGATGTGATCATTACAAATGTATCGAAATCCTATAGGGCGAGTGGACTCGGCCACAGGATGAAAACAAAATAAAAAGGGTGGACATCTAAGGAAAAGACACTAGAAAAACTTAAAAAAAAAAAAAAAAAAAAAAAAAAAAAAAAGTCGGTTCCATCGAACGAAAAGGGAGTGGCTAGAGTATTTTACGTTCCTGAAGATTTTTGAACGGGAAAATACTATCAAAAGTGGCAAAAATGACGACTTGTCATACAATTTTGGGAAAGAAAGCTGGACCCCTTCGCAATCGATCCTTGATCTGCAACTGAAGAATTTAACTAAAATAATGAGACAAGATTACTTTTACTCCGGAGAGGTTTCAACGTTCTGAAAGCAACAACTATACCAATCGTAAAACACTAATAAGATAATAAACACATTCATTTTCTAATTTCCATCTTGTACGTATTATTCAACAATTGTTTAAAAAATGGCTCCATGGTTCGAATTTGTCAATCTGAACCTTAAATGAAACAAGAATGCGACAACAAAGCTAAATAATTACTCAGCCCTAATAATCAAGCCTTTCTTGTTTTCTCTCCTTTCGACCATTTTAGCAAATCGGATTGATATTAAGATGAGAAGCATTGGTTAATCAATCCTGTCTATTATGATTTCATTCCCGGATGAAGAATACCACAAATTATAAGCCTCCTAAATTGGGATGCTACTCACAATTGACTAATTGACTTTAAAACTCTCCTCCCATTGCTCTGTGTCTGCCCGGTTAATGAACTTCGAACTGGGACATCATCCCCACCAATCTCCACCTGTAATCAATTATTTTCTCTTCCATTTTCTATCATTGCCACAATCCACCCTCTTTAAAAAAATCGTCTTGTCTATATAATGCACAAAGCGCCCTCACAATGTTTTCATTAAGGTAATCAATTGAACAAAGTCCTATAATGATGATACATCATTAGAGCTCTCTATGTTTTTCTATAGGAGCTAAGTGGGGTATTGACGGGGGGTGTCGGACTGCCACACCGTCTTGGCGACACCATCAACTTGACTCAGTCCAAAGCCCATTATATAAACCAACACTTTACTTTATTCCCTCTTCTCTTCTATTCACCCGATCATCGAACCAGCTCGAAAGTGCTTCCACCTTACCACTCAAACAAGACCAATTCATCCTCAGACAAGTCACAAAATAAGACCAAGCTGCCACTCAGAGTATAGACTATTGATAACGGTCTATTCACATTCACTAATCTACTATTGTCGATGGGACAATAGTAGTCTATTTACTGAATAGGTGCCCGCCCCCCATATTCTGCTTTGAGCCATTTGATTGGCACATGCCCGCAAGTTTGACAACTTTTCCTTTTTTACAAGTATCCTTATTCCTGAGCATACGTTCCGTTGAAAGATAGTGGGTACGGTAGTACAAGAGATTCTACGGGTCATGTTTTGTTTCATTTCAGGGTTGGCTAGTCCTACAGATAACAACATTCAGAGTTGACTTTGAATTTCACTCTCTCACCTATTTCGATCTATACTCTCAAATTGATCGGCTTGAGCTCTTGGGATACATAACATGTTTCTACCGTTTTGACTCGAGTTGAGTATCTAAACTATTGGGCTGCTTCTGCTTAGTCCGAAATTAATCTAATTTCATCCTGAGAGGCCAATTTTCATAATTTCGTTGGAATCACAGGCCTATACCCCAGAAAAAAAATGACGGCAGTTGTTGTCCCTTCGTCCAAGTCCAGACTCCCGGAAGTTTTGCCAGTGAACATGCCGAAGACCATCTTACCAACCACTCCGTGTAGTGGTCCAAGCAACTACTCAATAGACTTCCTCCTTGGGAGAAAAGCCCCCGCTCTTGAAAAATCTAGTCGGAAAGTGATGGCCCGAGACCGGTCACCTATCCGGGAGGAACACAGCGAAGGCTATCATGACAAGGATGACCACAGAAGGGCGTGTTACCATCGTGATGTTTATGACTTTGAATCTACGGGTAAGGGTTCTTTCATTTCCTCCATATAAGAATTCTTGTTAAACTTTGAGAGGCAAAAAAATACAAGAAGACCTATAATTTCGGAAAACTTAAAAGGTTTAAGATTAGACTTATGATATTTTTCGAACTTGTTTTTCATATTATCTTCAGGAATTCAATTTCAATGGTACTGGTTATTGAGCTGTAAAAGTAGGAGAAAGAAATTATAAATATACATGCAATTAAACTCAATGTGTGTAATTAGAAAGTGCATCAAATTGCTTCATACTAATATATATGTTAGCAAACTTATTGTAGTGGACAATAAAAGTGGTTTAATTCGAGTAAAACCTAAATTTGGTACTTACCCGCCGATGAACAATATAAAAATGTGATGAATGGGCAGGTTTAATTTACTCTGTTCTATTAATTGACTAACAAATCAGTTGCGCTTACATTTTACATCACTTCACGTCACTATTTTGTTTAATTCAATTCTCCCGATCTTATTTCATTTTGCCTCCGACGAAGATTCTGCTAGGATCGAAAGCTTAGGCCCCTTTTGACTTTCTGATCTTATTTCTTATCATATTACGTTTTGATTGCATTTAGGATGTTTATATTCTAGGAATGATACTTAATTCCAATCCAATGCTTTCACCTCCCCCTTCGTTTTCTACTAGAGTCACAAAAACCTCATCTGTTGCTGAATACAAAACAATGTAGACATAATTATAAAGTTCTAAATAAACATAGTAACACAGTTTTCAAGCATTAAAAAAAAGAAAGAATACAGTGACAATACAAACACTATAATTTACATTAAAAAAATCCTTTGTGATTTCTTTCGTTGCAAAGTATATATTTATTCAATTTCATTCAACTGTTATCACTACTAAACGAATTTTTTGAAATATCCAATTAATAGGTGTACATTTATTTCAATTCATTTACGTTCATTCAAAGTTTGCAACAGATCGTATGATTGGTATTTGATTACTACACTCTATATAGAGTACTGGGTATAAAATAAAGCAATCAAATATATCTATTCACATAACTTTATGATTTCCCCTCAAAGATAGGAAAGAATCATTCTACTCAGAATTCTACAAGAAAATTTGAATGCTTTAAAACATTGATAATAACGATATATTAACTTTAATATCACATAATAAGCCTATTGATAAAAATACTTATTATTATTATCGTCGTTATCATTATTATTATATTTTATTATTATCATCATCATAAATATTGTTATTGTTATTATTATCATTGTTATCATCATCATTATCATCATTAATATGGGGAAATGTCAAAACCAAAATATTATACATGCAACTGATTCATTTCCTTATACAAGAATAGTTTTGAAGAGAAATGATAATGCAAAACTGCTTACCTTTGTATATGAAACCAGGGGGGTGTTTCAGAAAGCATTTCACTACTGTTTACTTGTGGCATGTCACAGTCACACCTGTAACGATAATGACTCCCAACCGACCGATACTATGCATGGATCAGAACGTATTCGCTTTGATCGATTTGGAGTCGAATTGGTTAGTGAGACTGTACTCTTAAAACATACGGTCCTCTTCAACTATTCGGCTAATACACGATAGTGGTTCAATTGACTATCTTTGATGAATTGCTACACTCAACCGCTTCAATAAATTAATAAATTCAAATTTAATCATTTATGTGTCAATATCCATGCTAACGAGTATCGTGTGTCTTTATGTCAGCATGTTTATCTGTATACACGTTTATCATTGCAGGAGGAAAAGGAAAATTATAAAATTCTCTCTCTAAAATAGACAGATAATGTTCATTCTTTATAGGAAAATAATTGAAATTTTCAGAGTGCATCAGAAATGAATGGGCCCTATATATTTGTGTTAAATCATATCATAATGTTAAGGTTATACATAGGCCTGGTGATATATAGAACTTTACTGCTGCAGAACTGATTTTACTTTTGTCCCCTACACTAAAAAAAAAACAGTAAAAAGTTTGGTCAATATCCATACTATCCGGGGACTTCAAATGTTCTCTGAAAAATAATATCATGATTTAACATGTTTACCGAATTTTCATTCTTGCCATTCGATTTTCAGAATATTTTCTATGAATAATGCAATGAATAAATCGAATTAATTTAACTAATCCCTTTGTACATATTTTGAAAGTGGATATGCATTGATTTGTTACAATCATAATTGTTTTCAGAATGGGATAGTAATAATTATTTTATTAAACGATTTTATCCATTTATAGATGACAGAGACGTTGACTTCATGACATCGGTGAAATCATCCTCCAACTCCTCCTCACCACCATCAAGAGGAGATCGCTACATACCATCTTCCCTTCCATTTACATCATTACCATCACGCAATCTACCAACGTCGAACATCCCTCACATCAACCCAGCACTCATATCACCGACATCATCCACGCATTCATCATCTTCATCGTCCCTAGATTCCGACTTCTCTGCCGCGATCGACAGAACAACGATGTCAGGAGACGAGGCGAACGCAGTGGATGATGCCGATAGTTCCTCAAGGAAGCTCCGACGATCTAGGACAACTTTCACCACCTTTCAGCTGCATCAGTTGGAGCGAGCGTTCGATATGACCCAGTATCCTGATGTCTTTATGAGAGAGGAGCTGGCTCTCCGACTTGACCTGAGCGAATCAAGAGTTCAGGTATTATTATCTCAATGTTTGTTTTCCTCACTCAATGAGATTTAATATAATGAATAACCACCCTAACGCCAATAGACATGATATACCCCCCAATTCCGACGCCAATAGACCCCCAATTCTGACGCCAATAGACCCCAATCCTAACGCCAATAGATATGATAGACCCCAGTCCTGGCGCCAATAGACCCCCAATCCTAACGCCAATAGACATGATAGACCCCAGTCCTGGCGCCAATAGACCCCCAATAGAACACAGTGGCCCGTATTCTGAAGTCAGGTTTAACTTAGACCATGGTCTAACTCTGTGCTAAAATTATGGGAAGCCAAAAGTGTCAAAAATTGTATGAAGTTGTATGTTTCTTATATTTACTGTGCCCTTGCCTGATTCTTTAATGGTAAAGACAATCATCTATTTATACTTCCTTGATAACTATGAATGATTTGAGAGCCATATGAGCAGAAATATGATATCTCTACTGTTAGTGATTTATGTAACCATTGGCTATCCATACTTAAACCACAACTTTAAACCTGAGTTTAAGTTAAACCCGACTTCAGAATACGGGCCAATAGGTCTATACTATTATCCCTCAATCGTGTCGAGCATTAAAGTCAGCTTTGGTAAATCATTCAAAATGACAGAAAGCCAAAACATTTTTAATTTCATGTAATCACTTTTCTTACATATTAATACTTTGGGACATTTTCAACAATTGTTTTTAAAATCATGTTTTGTCGCCAAACTTTAAATGAATAGAAAAGAAAGACGCATCACTAACGTTATCTTATCTTTAAACAACAAGCCATAATTATATGGATCTACACACATCATTATAATTGCGTTTGTAATAAACTCCAAAGGTCTGCTAAAAAGTTAAACATACATGTATTATTATTTTGTTTTAATGATACAACCAAAGCCCTCGTGTTCTTCATTTATAACGATCCATTTACTAATGAGCCCATTATTATGAAAACTGATAATTATCATTGTTATGCACTCGATAGTATTATTTTTGTTTGGTTACTTTACCACAGCAGAGCACTGCATCATCTATTCAACAACCCACATGTATAATTATTTTTCGTTTGTTATTTTCCAACTTTCTTCATCTGTCTAGGTTTGGTTCCAGAACCGAAGGGCTAAATGGCGTAAGAAGGAAAAACTCTTCGACCGTAAGAGTCCTTGTAGTTTTGGTGGCTTCGGGAAACCATATCCTACCGAGATGACCAAGATGGCGGATCCCTTTCTTCATCCGATGGACAGACCAAGCCATCCTTTAGCATTCTCAAACCGAGGAATGGCGGGTATCCCCTTACCAGCTAACCCATTCGGTCTAGGAATACCCTCTCAGCTTCCAGCAGCGCCACCACCCCTATGGATTGCTAACCCTTATTTGGCCGGAGTTCTACGCGGTGGCGAACCTCCACACTTTGCATTTCAGCACACAACTGACATCGATTTATTAAGAACCGGGCAAAAGGCAATGGACCTGGTTAGTTTGTCTGGGGTTGGAGCGTTACAACATGGCACCAAACTCCCCCATTCCCTACCAATAACGATCCCGAAACTTTACATGTCTCCAGCTGAAAAGGGTCGGAGAATGGAAGAAGAAACAAGGAAAAAGAAAAGCATCGATACCCTTCGATCCAAGGCCAAGGATCATTCTTTCAGTGACTCCTCCTGTTGTTCACCTCCTAGTTCACCACTTTCCATCCAATAATCAAACTGATCGCAAGAAATGTTGAAGCCCACGTGTTTAGAACCTCGCCCTATTACATAGGCGCATCTCCTACGCACTGATTTTTATGGTTTCCATTTTATTTATTTATTTATTTATTTCATTTCCAGGCAAGAAAAAACATGACAGCAATAGAAACATTACAAAAGAAATGTAAAATTGAGCACCAGCCAATGCCTGGGGATCACCTAAAATAATTGAAAATTCTGTCGAGAGGTTCTCCACATTGGCTTTCCATAATTTTGACCATTCAAATACCGAGACGAAAATAATCACAATTACATGTAACATTAATTTCATGAGAAAGGTCTTTTATCAGTAAGTAGATAAACATCTTTCGGTATTAATTCACTGAGTACGTCATTATACAGCCACTGACTGCTGATGTTTAGATCAGAATGATGTCTGACCACGAGGTTGCACGGTTCCGGCCGGCCTTGCGTCGGCCTCGGTCCCAGTCACACACAAAAATGGGGGAAAACATGCAACGGCCTCATGACTATGATGATTATTGTTATACTCGGCCTCGGATCCATCCTGACATCCCCGTGTTTCCAGGATGATAAAATAAAAAAATACATTTTGCGCCCCCCCCCTCCCCTAGCTCCTCGAATTTTGTGCAATGAAGTAGAGTATTAATATCAATTATTATTCAAGACAAAGAAAATCGATTCATATAAAAGTAGTTTTAGATCATGGTTTAGCAGATAAATATTCAAGAAACTTTGAGTCAAATAGTGTTGCTGTTTATTTCATTTCTCGACTGGTCAGATTCCAGATCACAAGAGGTAGGCCTATTAATGATATTTTACTTATTCTTAGTAGTTTACATCAAGGTAGATCATAATATTTAAGCAGGTATTTCTGCATTTATTAATAAATCAAAATTACAAATTTATAACAATGATATAACATCAAACATACATAATGATCAAATTACAAAGGTGACAATTGTATAGTAGTTAAGTAGATATAGACATAATTCATGTAAACAATAACAAATAAATTTAAATGCAGTACTTGAAATATATGCAGTACTTGAAACGAACTGGTAGTTTCTATAAATAAATTGGAATTATATTTAAAGGACAAGTCCACCCCAACAAAAAGTTGATTTGAATAAAAAGAGAAAAATCCAACAAGCATAACACTGAAAATTTCATCAAAATCGGATGTAAAATAAGAAAGTTATGACATTTTAAAGTTTTGCTTAATTTCACAAAACAGTTATATGCACATCCTGGCTGGTATGCAAATGAGGAGACTATGACGTCATCCACTCACTATTTCTTTTATATTTTATTATATGAAATATGAAATATTCTCATTTTCTCCTCATTGTCAAGTGATACAACGATTAATTCCTCCCTGAACATGTGGAATTAGCATTGTTTAATACTATATGTTTCAGTCAAGTTGGTCCTTATTTTCAAATCTATAAAAACTGAAATATTGTATAATTCAAACAATAAAAAACAAAAGAAATAGTGAGTGATGGACATCATCGACTGACTCAGCTAGTTGTGCATATCACTATTTTGTGAAAAATAAGCGAAACTTTAAAATGTCATGACTTTCTTATTTTACATCCGATTTTGATGAAATTTCAGCACTATGCTAGTTTGATTTTTGTTGGAGTGGACTTGTCCTTTAAAGAAACATGTATGTGCTGGAATTTATCATTATAATCGAAAGGTCTGATATGATATCTCTGAAGATTGACTGTACTAAAATGATATGAATGACAGTATAATGAAGTCTATTTGAACAAAAATCGAAAACCAATTTTAATTCGAAGAAATAATCACTCAAAAATGATTCAAACCTCTTGCTGGAGCATACTCCGTATGTGTCGGAAACAAGCAAGTTGATAATATTATTCAATTCTCAGGAAACCGACTCAAAATGCCTTTAGAAATAATGTAATGGCTTTTGTCGGTCTAAAGTCGGGTTCACCGGCATAACAATATCATTTTAATACACCAGTCTTTAATTTTTTTTTATTCCATTCCAACGTGTTTATACATCATTTCGCTTTTTGTATACAGTTTACAGCAATTTTGACATGCCTGAAAGGCCGTAATCATTTATTTTAACTTTGTATTATGTGGTTTTTGTCTTTGCAAAACTTGGATGGCAATAAAATGAGCTCATAGCTCCTAAAATACCAAGTGACACATTGTATACACTTCCTTTTATTCCCTTCGTGGCATACAATTAAAAACCCTTTTCTCTATTTCTACCAGTGAAATAAATTGAAACTGAGATTTCCATTTCCATTTTTTTTTTCATCATATCCAAACGGTTTACATTCTCTACACAACCACAGAATGCAGCTTTTCCTCTTCATTTTGATACCAAATATGTGAAAAGTACTGATGAGCAAGAAAAGTTTGAAAAATCAATGTCAAAACCAAGTTGCGCAAAAAAATGATCTAGATTAGGATGCGACGACTATTAGCATGATTAGTAAAAGCAAGGAATAGCATATAGCGAGTTTCTGCGCAAATCGTTTATGATTATGCCTCAATATTTATAGTTTTTACTCCGCAATACGTGAATAAATAACTAAGTATTTGGTCTCAAATCAAAGAGAAGATACTGTTATGTTAGGTTTATGATCGAAACATATTGGTTTAGTCTAAAAACGGTTTTCCATTTTTGTGGGACTAAATTGAATGGTTTATTGCAAAAAGTGGGAGAAAGAAAGAGAGGGGGTAGGTAGAGAGGGGGTTAAGAGAGAGAAAGAGAGAGAAAGAGGAAGAATCGGAAGAAGGGCATTACATGTAAACACGATATGTAAAATATTACGACTATATTACTACAGAATGTTTGCAGGTTGATATATTTAGTACTATTGCTGCTAGTGTATCTTCAGAAAACACCCCAACACCCCTAATAGCAATTATGTTTTGGATAAAAGAATAAAACAATTTAATAAAAACTTCAGTTTTGGCAGTCTATTTCAATAAACCTAATATCGAAGGTATTTATCTTTTCAAAAATATCTTTACGCAAATCTATATATTTGTTACATTTTATTATATTAATGTGGAACTCATCCCCGACCAAATTCAAATTGCAATCTTTACAAAATCTCAGGTTAGGTGGTATCTTCTACGGTCTACCTCCCTGTTTTTATCGGTAGATTATGAGCGCTCAGTCGGAGCTTGATTACATTTTGTTCTCAAATTAACATTGTGTATTGAACATAAATAATTTTCTTGCCTTATATTGAATTTGAATTGTCTAAAAGTTCTGTTTATTTCCTTTCCTTGTGTCCCTGGTGTTAAATAAATCCAATTTGAATTGTTCGTCAAATCTTCTTTCCATGGAGGTTTTGCATATTATAATAAATTCTTTTTGCGAAATGGGTATATAATCTGTCATAATTGTTTAGTAATCCTGGGGTCATGTTCTTTTGCAGCCTATATCTGTTGAATATCCCATTTAGGAATTAAAAGATGTTGTAGATGTTTAATTATTTGGAAGTTGATAATAAAGTGTACCAAAATTATCGGTTTCGCTTCGAAAATATTGTCCCCAGTCGCGATTTTTTTCATAAGCCACTAGCTATCATGCTATGGCAAAGTTTAGTGCAATCCGATTGGTTGAAGACACAGCTACACGGTCACGCCTACAATTAGAGATCATCACGTGACTCGACAAAAAAAAGTTTCACGATATATCACGTGACAAATAAAGTGAAATCAATCGGAGACAGTTTTCACATGATGATCGAGCAAGCACAGCTTTTTATGGTTTTGCGTCTGCATGACTATGTACAGTAATTAAAACCCCTGTGATTATTAAAGCTTTCTTTTAGTTGCATGTGGCACTGGATGTCGTTTGTCAACCTTTTTAATGATTATTATGGAACAAAAAACCAGACAACACAGACAAATTGAAATTTTGATAAATGTGATATTCCAGGTGTATCACAGCTCAAATAACCTGCTGACCCGAGCATTAGTTGGTGTTGACGACCTGTGTCTAATTTCCCTATTCACCAACACCAATTACCCACAGGAATGGGGAAATCGTGATTTCATGTTCGGTGTTGGTGTTGGTTTTATTGAGCTCACTAACGGGCTGCGAACAGGATGAAACATCCCCGTTAAATTAGCTTTAATTTACAGTTAACATGGTTAAAGGGATGGTTCGGGCTGAAAATATTTATATCTAAATAAATAGAGTAAAATTCACAGAGCAAAATGCTGAAAATATCATCAATATCAAATAAAAGATAACGAAGTTATTGAATTTTAAATTTATCAATTTTTTGTGAAAACAGTTATATGCACATCGCCATTAATATTCATTAGGTGGGCTGATGATGTCACATCTCCACTTTCCTTTTTATTATGCTATTACATGAAATCATAAATGTTTCATTTTTTCATAAATGTGTAAATGATGTGTCTCCATTTTGATGAAATAAGTTGCGGCAATAAATAAATAATGCACCTAATCAGTTGTCAATCCATTTTCTTGTTCGCTCTTGGTAGGAAACATTTGAATAAACCTAATTTCAAATAATACAGTACAAAAGAACAAGTGGGGATATGACATCATCAGCTCACCTTAATGAATATTCATAAAAACATGCCTAGAACTGTTTCACCGGAATAATGCAAATCTTTAAAATTCAATAACTCCTTTATTTGTTATCCGATTTTCAGCATTTTGCTTTGTGAATTTTACTCTATTTATCATGTTTATTGAGATATAAATATCTTCAGCCTGGACCATCCTTTTAAGATGAGTGCAACTCATTAAAGCTTGATAAATTTCAAAAGAAAAATAATAGTTAGTCTTTCAGATTCTTGCAGTGATTTTTGCCTTTGCATTCAATACGGTAAGATATTACTGCTATTTCTTTCCGATATTCACTTCTTCTCGTAAAATTGAGATGATGAGCGGCGAGACTTAAAGTTTCTTCAACCAATAGGATTACACTAATATGCTTTTCACACTGCACTTTTTTCCCTTAACCCCGGGAAATTGGTGGGGCTAGGGGGGGGGTTCTTCTATTTCCGCATTTAGTGTTGACGTTTTAACCATTAAAAACATCTTTTTTAACTATTAGAAAACGTCTTTTTATCCATAAAACGTCCACTTTTTAAAGAGAGTGAAAGTATACGCACGCATAATTGATTATTCAATGAAATTGAAGAAAAAATAGGGACCAATTTGACTGAGCCATATATAGCAGTATAGTATTAAACAATACTAATTCCACATGTTTGGGAGGAATTAATCGTTGTTTCACTTGACATTGAGGAGAAAATTAGAATATTTCATATTTCATATTATAAATACAAAAGAGATAGTGAGTGGATGACGTCATCAGTCTCCTCATTTGCGTACTGACCAGGATGTGCATATAACTATTTTGTGAAACTAAGAGAAACTTTAAAATGTCATAACTTTCTTATTTTACATCCGATTTTGATGAAATTTTCAGTGTTATGCTTGTTTTTTTTTTTTTATATATTCTATCAACTTTTGTTGGGATGGATTTGTCCTTTAAGGAGACTACAAAGAGAGCATAAAACTCCGAGGAGATTCATAACTATAGGTCAAAGTTTGTAACTTTGACCTATATTTCATTCATCTTTTACAACACGAAAAGGATTAAAGTGAAACGACATGTCATGGAACCAATTAAACAGAGTGATATTGAAATTGAAATTGAGTCGAAGGCAAGTCTCTAGACAAAGTGAATATATTTGTTTGTTTAATACAAAGTGAAAACGATACTTCATTTGTCGCTTTAAGAGAACATAGACTATGTATGGACGGATCTAGTTGTTTTTTTCCAAGGGGGGGGGGGGCGGATAATATTTTCATGCACATTTTCCCCGATCAGCCGCTGAATTGGCTGAAAGCTGATTTTTTTTCAAAATACATCTTTTATTCTTAAAAACATGTATCACAAGGCTTAAACAAATATTGCGAGCGTAAAGCGCGAGCTCTAATTTGTGGGATATTTCATGTATTTGGACCTGAAAATCAAACATTTTGAGCATTTTTTATAATCATGAGAAAGATGCATATCTAACTAAAGGATTAACACGAATGCAAAGCACGAGCTGAATCTTTAAATATACCGACTCAAAAATGGGCCTGCATGGTAAGGGCTGCTTGCAGCGATTCATGAAGAGGAGACATATCTTATCAATCGAATAATGTGAGCGCGAAGCGCGTGCTGAAAATTGTTGATGTTTCATTCCAGTTTGGCGTTTTGGAGCTGCAAGAGGAATTATCTCAAGTATCAAGTACCTCAAAACTGGACATTCTAAGCACGTTTGTAATCATTTTTTAACCACATGTTGTAATAGGATGGATATCGTACCAAACAAATGATGCAAGCATGAAGCACGAGTGATTTTTTCCAATCTGAAATGTATTCCTTCACAAAGGGTACTTTATTTGGAAAAAATGCACATTCAATTTAAAAAAACGAATTTTTTCATTTTGAAAAGGGAATTTTCCCAACTTTTTTTTGAAATGTTTTTATAGGGGGTGGGGGCAAGTTCCCCATGCTCCCTCGATTCCATCGCCCCTACTTTCATTTTATTGATATGCTTCGATATAAATTTAAATAAATGAATATAATTATATATGTATGTATAATCACAAATGGTTTTAGTAAATGCCGTAGAAATAAAATCGTAGATTTTAAAATGAGCAGCTCTCAAAATTGGAAGGTAAAGTCATACTCTTCGTCAGTGCCTATGATGTGACAAAAAAAAGATAATTCAAATCCGTATATATATATATATATATATATATATATATATATATATATATATATATATATATATATATATATATATATATATATATATACATATATATATATATGTATATACTTGAATTGTTTGTAT
Organism: Lytechinus pictus; assembly: GCF_037042905.1. Classification (NCBI taxonomy): domain Eukaryota; kingdom Metazoa; phylum Echinodermata; class Echinoidea; order Temnopleuroida; family Toxopneustidae; genus Lytechinus; species Lytechinus pictus. The sequence goes on along the minus strand of NC_087249.1, from coordinate 2,584,458 downwards.
TCATGATGAATGTACATTTCTGGATGTTTTTAATAAAATGAATTAATCTATTTAAATTGAAATTGACAATAAACGACTGTAATGATCCATTCCATTAGTTGAAAATCAAATTTCCGGGTTTTGTGTGAGGTTTTTGCTTTTCTGGGATTTGCGTTCGTAAACTTTGCAAAATCGATAGAATATATAATATTTTTCTTTTTCTTTTGTCCTTTCTGAGATGAAGCTGTTAAGTTTTAAGAGTGATGGAGCGACCCGGAGCCTATTTACTGTACCGTATGGTTACACGTATCATGTTTGAGTTCTGCATAAGGATAAAAAACAGGGTTGCAATTAGCACCGTATTACACTCATCAACACAATGTTTAAAGAGACATTCCGGGTTTTTAAATCTTAGCTTTACCAGAATTACAGTAACATGTCTTTGTTGGTTAAGAATTAGTGGATCTTGTGTGTACAATTTGTCATGTGATTCTCCTCAGAATATACTAGTGTAATGTTGCGCATTATTATAATCTGGGCTCTGTAGTTCGAAAGTTATGATATAAATAAAAAAAGCTACAAGGCCTGTTACAGGGGCCGCGGAAGGGTTTTGAAAGTGGAGGGGGGGGGGGCTGAGCCGGAGTTGTTTACGTTTTTGTACACGATTTTTTAAAAAGTGGGGGGGGGGCTGAATTACGAGGCCGTATAGTTATTTATTATGATTAGAGTTTCCGAAGGGTCTTAAAGTGTTTCTGGTTATTTTTGTGTCTGCACTTTTTTGCAATTTTCATTTGTTTCCATGTCCAACAAACAAATATGATTCAAGTAACAATTAATTTTGACCATACTATCCCCGGCGTCGCTCTGACCTAATTATCTGACGAGACTGAGTGAACAAGTTTTTTTTTCATAGTTATAACGAATGATCTCAGTCCATGAAATGAATTAGGTTCAGATGAAACATCAATGAAATATGATAAGATTACAAAGTTCCATTCGTGAGCACTGTAATTCATGGAATTCAGCAATTATTTGTTTAGATTTATAAAAAAAAATTATCACTTCAAATCCCATTTCACATCATACCGATTGCACGATCAGTTTTTCACTTGCTTTAATGATTACATCCATGTAACCATCGATTTACTTTACATACTCCTTTAAAACGGGCCCAATGACCGGGTTTGATTGTACATGACACAAATGCGGGTAAAATTGATCGCTTTCTTGGCTTAATTGCGATAAATTTTCGTAAATTTGTATCAAATTCGATCTTACCGCCTAGTGATTGATCCGATGTTTGGGTTTGATAACCAAACGGTACTCTCTATCCATCATTTTCATTTTTGTTAGCTCCCCCATCACCTTGAAGTTCTTATTTGGAACACTCGGAATAGGGAGCTTTTGTGTTGACGTCTTTTAACCGTTAACAAATTCTTTTTTAATCAAAGTGAACGTATACGCACATATAATTGATTATTCAATGAAGTTCATTAATGAAAGGACGAAGAAAAAATAAAACTCGGAAGAGATTTATACATTATCAGTTTTCAATTTTGACCTTACTTTGTTCATCTTGAAGTATACAACACGAAAAGGACAACATGACACGACATGCTTTGGAACCGTTTATTTGAACTAAAAGATATAAGAGAAATTGAAATTGTGTTTTGAAGTTGAGTCGAATGCAAGTGTTTATATATTCTTTTCACAATCCTCGTTCCCTCACTGTAAAAACTGTGGTGTTAAAACTGACACCATTGAGTGTTAATAGAGGACCACACCCTCTGGTGTTAAAATTACACCCTAGAGATTTAATATAACACCAAAGAGTGTACATGTAACAACCAAATGTGTTGCAATAACACCTATAGGTGCTAAACTAACACTGTCAATTTAACACCGGTGTAAAATAACTGGTGTGGTCCTCTATGTACACCGGTTAACACCGCAGTTTTTGCTGTGCTTGAGTTGGTTTGCTGCCAGCATATGTATGCCGAATACAAGAGTGAATCGGAGGTCACTCCTTTCAATCATTATTTTTCATCGCCATTATATACAGATACAAATACTTATTTACAGGTGCCAATTGCTTCGGCAAATAATCCACATTTCAAATTTCATTTACGTCGAAACGCTCACCACAGGGTGTAATGTTATCTATTATAAACTCCAACAATTTCATTAAAGAATTTTGTAGCCATTGATGATACGGAGACTGGTGACAGATAAATAAAAGATGACAATAGCCTGTTCTTTACTTTATCGTGATTATGTTCTTTCAGATCAAGACAGCTTTTTTTACAATTAGTATGTTAGTCTTTAGTCATGTTGATGTAAAGACCACCAGCTTGTTATCAGACTAGATTCATGTTAATATTTGGTTTAGGTCGAAAATAATTGACATCCCAGAGAAAGCCTAATTATCAGTGCTTGTTTTTCCCGCTTATTGTGTTGTAATTCAAAGAGAGTTAGAGAGATAATATTATAGATCGGGTCACGTGATTAACATTGGGTCACTTCATTCTACATCGGCTTATTATTTACCATACAGTGTAAACAGCCGGTGTTAAATTAACACCAGTCCGGTATCTATATAGGAAAACACCTGAGAGGAGTTAAAACAACACCACTTCGGCTTTAGGCTAACACCAGATAGGCGTTGTTAACCTGATACAACGTCGAGTGTCAAAACAGCATTGGTTTGATTCTAGGCTGGTGCTCTTTCAACACTTCTCTGTTTTCCGATATGGATGCCGGGCTGGTGTTAAATTATTAAAAACACAAATGTTTTTGCAGTGTATCCTCAATGTAAGTAACTGAGTTTAGGATGAAAAGAATCCCAATCATTATAATATGTAAAACCATTAAAAAAATGGAAAATAAACATACTACTGAAAAAATAAAACAATGAGATAGAAAAATAAGGAATTTTCTTCAAAAATTGGGCAATCAAATTTTCGGAGTATTTCATTTCATGTCTATTTCGAACAATAAATTGTGGATTTTCATTTTCATTTAGAATAATATTCTTAAAGTAATACACAATGTAATTATTTAAATTTAATCAATTCATCTCGTATATCTAGGTAAGCTGAAGAATACATTAATGTAGCTCCTTTATCCCCATGCTTTGATTAGAAGTTGAAGTGAGTGACAGCCATGCTCATTAATTTAACCTGTCGTGAGTCAAATAAAAGATGTAAGTAAACAGATAACATGTCAGATTAGATCGCTAAGCTTGGTCTCTTATCCGATAGCCAGTCACACAAACATGACAAATGTAACCAACTGCATATCGTCCAAAACTATTACATTATTTTAAATGACATTATCTTCGGTCAGTATGGAGTCGGATTAGTTGTAACGACCACGGTGAGAGTTAGTAACATTAATCTGATTTATCGAATTTATCGAATTTTGTATATATAACGATTATTTGAATAGCTTCCCGCAGCAAACATGCACCCCAGATCTGATGGCAAACCAGACCAATTAACATGATTAGGTTAATTTAATGAATGACCTAGTATGTAATTGGGTGTTACAGAGGAGTTACTTTCTAGGAAATGACCTACCAGCTCTCACGATAAAATTAACCCTCGTTGGTTTACTTGATTATTATCGTCTTGCATTCATATAATCTGACTTACAAAAGTGTAATCGGCTACTGAATTATTTTTTTAAACAATATTTTTTGTAAAAATTCGAATTATGATTTTTGGGTCTATCTAGCGCCCTTTTACAGTGTGCAGTCCCGGTGTGCAGTTTGGCGCCAACAGCCAAAGTGTTGACGCCATAGAAATAAAGCAAGTATCTCATCATGGTTTGTCCGGATATTTATGGCCCTCTATCGGCAGAGAACATATAATCAACGTTGCTCCCCCCCCCAAAAAAAAAGTAGTGATTTATTGGGTGAAAATGACACAAAGTCAAGAGCAGAAAACTAGAAGAACTCGGAATCGTTAGATGTATATACCAGTAATCATGGTAATATTTGTTAAGATCAAACATCTTTATCAATCTATTAAACGATTACTATACAAATATTTTTCATGATTTTCAATCAATAAATATTAAAGACAAATTGAATATTTTACATTATATCTTAAAATACATTCTAGAGTATTTTAAGTTTGTTATATTAACTCTTCTTTCGATTTCGGTCTATATTTACGACAGAAGATACAATTATTTTTTTTTCCAATAAAACTCGGTAGACCAGTTCCTTGGTGCTCATAAACGAAACTAAAAACTGATTCAAGAGTTGGACTGGATTGCGTCTTATCCGTTCTTTATATTCTAGGGTTATTCTACTTTTCAAGTGTTTTCACCTTCTAAGAGATTTGTATAAACGTTTATTTGTGTGTTATAGCCTTGTAATCTGGTTTACATTGATGGCAGACTCGAAGGAAAACACATAGGACCACTGGAAATTTTCTGCCCAAGAAAAACAAATGTTTGGCTATTGGTTTAGCTTTTTTATCGTTACTTCATGTCTAAGCGTTTGTGGTGCTTGTTGTTAGTCAAATCATGGACCATTAGACCAACAGTTAAACTAAAATAACTTCTCCAGTATGAATATGCGTTTTACGGGGGAAATCCCACATTTCATAGTATCTGTATATAGGCCTATATACTGCATATCATGGGGTGCACTCACTCCGCTAATGATATCTCACGAATACGTCCAAATGATTAATAGATCCAAATATATCTGCCAAATGCAAGTGTATCTGTTTTGTTAGGGGTGATATATGGTCTAAATTATATAGTGAGTCAAACTATCAATATACTTTTTGAGTACTTTTAGGTTGTTCGACCTGATTAGACGGGCTTATAGATTTTCTTTTTGGAACGCTGCTTATTAAACCATGGAGCATGTCTGAGACCATGGACCTATAACGACTATCATTTTAATTTCGACTATGCTAGCTTATCGATCTCTGGGCAAAACGAAAGAATCTCACGGAAAATTTACAGTTTCAAGCCTACTTATGTCATGTTACTAGAATTACGAAAAAAGAATCCATATGTAAATGAAACAGAATGAAGTAAGGGTGTAATATATAGAAATTACATGTATATTCATATCCATTTATTATTATTTTTTCTCTGAGGATATTCATTGCCGATGATTAAGGAATATTCCAGAATGTTTCAGTTAAGCTTTTCTAGGTAGGCATATTAAATGAGACAGAACAAAGATAGGTAATTTTGTATTGTACAATGATCTTTGCAGACAATAGTGACTGCTGGCTGGAGAAACAGGACAATGTTGTTTATGCATGTCACTCTAACAACTATTGTTTAAAGTTTAAAACAAGTTGTTTAAACTTTAAGTTAGTATACCCCACCACAAGAATGCACCCCTTCATGCGGATTGTGGAATGTAGACAACAAGACTTCAATGTTCGGCCAGCCCAGAGAAACAAACTTTATTGAATCATGAAATGTTTTATTAATTGAAACATGGCAGAACTGGAACACTTTTGAATATGTTCATTTTCTTTATAACACCACTGTATCTTATAACGTCTGCAGTACTTAGAAAATACTTCAGCATTATACGGTGCTTTGGGTTAAGTTGAACACAACGAGTAGATGAGCGTAAACCATGACAGTGTTGTACAGATGAGGGGGGGGGGGGGAGGGCTCTTGCCCCCTTCCTAATTTTTTACGACAAAGTTATAAAAAAGATAAAAGTAAAGAAAATGAAAGAAAGAATGGAAAATATGATATTATTTTCTGAATATTATGTCAAATCTATGACAAAATTTAATTTTTTGAATAAAATGTCAATTTCTTTCTCGCTCGCTTGCTCGCAATTTTATTTTATTTTTAAAATAAGTTTTACGCGATACGCCATATCTAGCCCCCTCATGTTGTTTTCATTACGTCACCGAACCATGACTACAGGATGTATAGCCTTTTATTATAGAATATCTTATTTTGAACTGTGTAAATAATTCGAATGGCGTGAATAGCGTAAAATATTGGCCTATATAATAATTGCACAACACATCCACACCAATTTTATTAGCAACGAAGTGTCCGTATTACGAAGGCATTCAGTATACACACATCAGTTTTTAATTTTCCATTTTTATATCACGCCCTCAATTTTAAATAAATTTTAAGCGATACGCCATATATAGTGACGTAATTCTTAATGTGACGTGGGAAACGTGTCCATGTCTTTTTGTCAATGTACCCCTGAGAAGGAATACTAACGGGTTTGGATCTATTCAAGTCAATTATGAAACGTTAGGATGTTACACACATCGAATTAGAGGTCTATTCAAAGCCCTTTCTTTGGGCTAGACAACCGGTCTCTACTCAGTCCATTATGACCTTTTCATTGACAGCTCATTATCCATTCAATAACTTTGGATTACGGTGGTCATTCTTGGTTAATTCCTTATACCACCTATCTTTCTTTGACAGTTTGTTAAGTTTGTTACGGGTTTCAACTTTAGCAGTTTAGTTAATTTTTCAACTTTTGTCAATCGATATACATAAGCATTTATTTTATTTTGTATATGAATTGACGTTGTCAATAAAAACTAATTAATACAAAAATTTTGATTTTCGATATTTCCTTTGTCATGAAATATATTGTTCCTTTGAAATCAAAGGCATGATATCTTCTTTCAAAATTTGATGAAACAATAAAAAAAATGAGAATAATCGACAAAATAAACAGATAAGATAATAAACGATTATTGAAACAAATACTTTAAAAAGATAATAAATGGTTAAATAATTAAATAAATAAATCGCGGTGCTCCTGTTTTCGATGCAAGCCCACAAAACAAATTAGTGAGCTCCTTGAAAGAAACCAAAAAGAGTCCTTAATGTAAAACCAGAGTATTACAAAATAGTCCCCTCCCCTATCTTGTCCAATTGCGTAACGACATATAGGCATTAAACTATTTTGTCAATTTACCTTCTCTGATCTCTTTTAACCTTTTAATATTTTTGTTTTAATTTGTCCATGTGGTATGAATTATGACATTACATTTCTTGCTAAATACATGTATGTGATAGAAATACGATATATCAGACTACCGATATATTTTTCAAATAAAAAAAAAAAATATTCCGGAATATTTTCTGAGATCAGATTTGGTAACTTGAGATTGAATTTGAATTGATGGATTAACAAATCAATAATTTTTGCTGAATTATTGTAGCCGAAAGAAAAGACATATTATAGTGAAAATTGAATTATTCGCAAGTAATGATGGTGATAATTTGGCGAATCTTCAGTTCAACTTCAATTAACCACATACTCTAAAATAATGAAGAAGAGGAAATTAAGAGAATAAACCTTCAATCATGTCAATCCTGTCCAAGCAATGGCGTTCATATTGATCAAACGAATGACCAGTCTGTTGCTATTCATGTTTCTAACAGCTCTTCAGCATATTCAGTTACCGTGACTATGCCTGGTTGACACTTGCACGCATTGTGGTATCCGCATTGCCCCGCATTGATGCGTGCCAGTGCGGGACACTTCATGGCACGACTTGGCTATATCAGTTCACGCAATGTTCCGACACGTTCACGACATGTTTGCGCATTGTTTGCGCATAGTTCGCGCATAGTTCACGCAGTGTTCGCGCATAGTTCACGCAGTGTTCACGCACTGTCCCGACGTGCTTTCAGCAAATATATTCGACACCCTATTCTGTGACGTATCTAGCGCAAATTTAAATATTCAACGTTCTTGTGTTGACACCCTCTACGTTCGTTTATTAGGACGACTCTTACTGATCACGTGGTCTGCACTCACAATTTGCGCATATCATTCGTGAACTATGCGTGAAGTATGCTTGACCTATGCGCAAAGTATGCGCGACCCTGTCGTGAACTAGTCGTGAACTGCGTGCCACTACCCCGGGGGTGTGCCTACTATTCTTTGCGCCACAAATTTTATATTTCGATGCCACGCAGTGGTACGCAGTGGCACGACTTGTTTGCGCATAGTTTGCGCACTGCTGCAATGCGGGAAGTGCGTGGCAAAATTTTCAACATGTTGAAAATTTTTTTTCGCTCTTCACGCATTGCTGCGCATTGCCGCTCATCGTCCCGCCCCTTCCCGCAAGTGTCGACGCATTGGCACGCATGACGCAATATCAGTGCGTGAACTATGCGGGAACCGAAAATCGTGAAAGTGTCAACTAGGCATATCATTAGAGCTAAGTGCATGGAAAGAATCTGAATCTTGAAATGGAATGTTTGAACTCAAGAAAATATTACAAATGTGTTACATGTAGGTTACTTGCATAAGGTTAACAAATGGGACTTGCATAACATTTTCCCCACTCATTTCCCGCGTCCATTATGATTTAACTCTAAAGAAAAGTTTACTCAATATTGGGTAAAATGGGAACATGCATGTTTGTTGGGTAAAAAGATACCAAATATTTGTAAATTTTACGCAATGTTGCGTTGAAATTTACCCTTCAAACATGCATTCTGCCCAATATTAGGGGAAAATTACCCAGCAAACATGCATGTTCCCTTTTTACCCAATATTGGGTAAATTTTTACTCTCTGTTTTCAGAGTGCTCGAAATCATGAAATACTACATTGGAACTTTTTTTTTCAATTTGGGGGCTTCAGAATCCTAAGCTTTATGTATATTGTATGATTAAGAGACTTTTTTATGCGACTCAGCCATTAGATCTGATAAATTGTTTATATCATGATTTGTTTGTATGTAATGTAATAATTCCAACTCTTTGACATAAAGAAAATGAAATACAATGCAAATTAAATATCATCTCTTTATAAATTAGTAGATACTCTGACAACTCATAACGTATATTTAACACCTCACATTACCTGTCTTTCTTTTTTTTTTGAAGCGCTAACAATATGTTATGTCATATGTTTCTTTTTAATTTTTTTTTACCCAGTTCTTTTTAAATATGTAGGCCTTTGTATTAATCTAGTATCATTGTATGTTGCATTGAAACTCCATCTTCTAATACATATTTAAAATAATATTGATGGTAATACTGTATAGAAAGTAGAACATTAACATACACCAACTCCTTTCGAGTGCAGTATAGTCACAACAGTACCTAAAAAGTGATTTTCCCAAATACACAAAAAGCTAAAGTTGATAAAACCCAGACGGATCAAGCCATGAACAATATCTTATAAACCCCCATCACATCGACCCCTCAGACAACCTAACCCCACCCCACAGCCCTCCCTTAATAACCAGCTATTATCAATAAAAATAATAATAATAATAATAATAGTAGTAGTAGTAGTAGTAATGATAATAATAATAATAATAATGATGATAATGATGATGATGATGATGATGATGATAATGATGGTAATATTGAGTAGACATAACATAATACAGTAAATAAATATATATTAAAAATAAAATATACAAAATACAATAACAATGGCAATAATATTGTAAAAAATAATAAAACGAAATAGAGATGAATATAATTGAAACACTGTTGATGAATTATGATCACACAGTGCAATGAAGTTACTCTCAACACACAATGACGTACACTGATCAGCTGATTTTAGTGTATAAGCTGTATGGGAATACGGTAAATGTAGTTAAGAGTGCTGTAACAACAAAATATAGCCGCAGGAAAAGAAAAATACGAATATTGAATTATTTATGAGTGATGATGATAGTAATTATGATAATGCTTTGGCAAATCTTCAGTTCAATCAACCACACACTCGAACAAAAATGAATTAGAGAAATTAAAAAGATAAACTTTCATTACTTTCAATTTAGGTTCCTTGTATAAGATTAAAAATCTGGACTTACATAACCCTTTTTTCTCATTGTTTTTATTTTCTCGTGACCTGATTTCGAAACTATGTAGTACTAGGAACTAGTGATTGTTTTTCTTTATTAGGGAACATCAGAATGAAACCATTTGATATATACCTTGTACGATCAAGAGGCGTTTTTTTAATGTCTCTTTTAATTTAAAAGAAAAATATTCCGATTTTTGAGTAGCAAGAGCCCCCTCTCAGCGGAATAATTATCATTAAGAAAACACACAAAACACATAATACATTAATATAAAACGTTATATGTCAACATAGCGATATATTTTATCTTGCCAAGTCGACTTATAAAACATTATATGTCGACTTCGCAAGATAAGAAAATATCTCGCCATGTTGACATACAACTTTTTATAAGTCAACTTGGCAAGATAACGTATCTCGCCATGTCGACATATAACCTTTTATAAGTCGACTTGGCGAGATAACGTATCTCGCCATGTCGACATATAACTTTTTATAAGTCGACTTGGCGAGATAACGTATCTTGCCATGTCGACATAATAAGGTTGTTATGTCGACATGGCAAGATAAAGTATCTCACCAAGTCGTCAAGTCGATGGCACTTTAAAGGCTCCGTAAAAATCTATTTTATGTAGAGTCACATAATTATATTTTGTTCAGCGCAATGAATAAAATAATGTAAATTCCTTAACCCTATCAAGGCCGGGAAATTTGGGAGATCATATGTCCGGGGGGGGGGGGGCTCCCAGGCCCCCCTTAAGATCTCGGTCGTCGATTGTGCGATCGCGCCGAAAATCGGCACTCAGGTTGCCTGGGATATAATCTACAAAATTCTGTATTAATTTATTTCATGCATATCGCTATTAATTGATTATGCTAATTTATGCGTAATTAAAATGCAAAATCATACTTTTCCCTCTAATTCCCTAAATAAACCTCGAAATGTTCTAATTTTTGGTGTAGAAACTCTGTGGTGTTCTTAGCAAATGAACGTAAAATAAATGCGATATCAGATCAATTACTTATGTATTATATTGTTTTTTACAATTTTTTTTAACCTTTTGTTCTTCATTGTTTTTTCGATGAACTTTATCGGGGATTCAAATGAAATCATAAACAGCATAAAATCTATCCATTTTTACCGTAAAAACTAAAAATAATCATACATTTATGATTTTTCGGTCGAAAACACGATTCGCATTGACTTTGTACACGAAATCACGTTTTTGAGCAATCTTTGGTCTGACATGCACTTACAAAATGTTGCGTAATTTCGGAACCACGTACCCGGGCGTCGCAAATTTGGTCTCAAAAGGTGCGCAAGATTTGAAGTCAGCAAGTGGCGCGTACAAAACAATTCGCGAGGCGAAAATATTGCGCGAATCGTTGAGGGGGGGGGGGGTCCGAGCCCCCCCCCCCACCCGCAGACATCTGGCTGATTTTACTTCTAACATACATAATTTATGGCAGAATATAAAATCACATATTTTACCTGCTCGTTTTGCTGACTTGCAAAATGTGTTAAACTAGGCTCTCTCGAAATGCTTTGTTAATCCTGGTCATAAACAAAAGCACAAAATAATAGTGATTGAAAATAAAGCGTATAAACTTTAGTTTAAAAAAAACAAGATGTCAATGTTGGTCTTTTTAACATGAAAGTTCAGTTGGAAGCGTATGTGTTCCTTAGCAAAAACTGTGGAATTAAGTATTTTGTTGACAAAAATTTAGTGGGTATCTAAGGTAAGATTTTGATTATGCACATCATTAGAAATATAAAGGGACAACCAAACTCGCATATTAAACTAAAAAAATTCATCAAAATCGGATGAAAAAGAAATAAAAAGTTTACTTAATTTCACAAGACATAGACAGGATGCAAATAGAAGAACTGATGACATCACCAATTTACTATTTCTTTTTAATTCATATAAAATAATTCCTGTTTCCCTCATTGTCATCAGTAAAGCGCAGTTTGATCCCCTAAACATGTGGAATTTCCATTATTGTAACCTAATATAAATAAATTCAAAGATTCTCATTATTAAATCTGCAAAAATGAAATATACATACAAGTGGTGAAGGTAGTTGGTAATTTGACTTTATTACAAATATTGTTGTCATTTCCGATTACTTCTGGTTGTGAACTATCATTCAATTTCATTTCAACATGTTTGTACTGTCGTGTCAATGAACAGATTCAAACGAATCTACAAAACAATAATTATAGGACAGAGATCTCATGATTACATCATAATCAGGCTATTATTTTCTGAGTATAGTCCCATGATTCACAATACAATATAATTACACAACGGGAGATGGAAGCTTGTCGAAAAGAGTTTTACCTCGGGGTATGTTATGATAAAAAAATCTGTATAATTGGAAAAAGACCTATACAGATAGAAGAAATTGTTATTTTCATGGTGTTAAGGACATTAAAAGAAGTTCATTAGAACTACAAAGTAATCAGTAATTATACATATTTCTAGGCAACACATGTGATGATTTGGCTTTTTCATTTTTTTTCTTACTAAAATAATGAAGGTTGATGAATTCCAGATTTTTTCTTTCTCTCTAATTAATGCTTACGAGAGATCGAAAAGAGATCTTTTTGTCTCTTTTTCAGCCCCCCAAATATACACGAAATACATATCACGTTTTGAGTCATTGATATCTTGCATTTGATACTTTTAATTAATTCCGAAAAGAAAACTATGACGCAAAATCTTTTAATCGGCAAAAATGTCCCTTTTAATTCAGGAAAAAAATAAACAAGTTTTGATCAAAACATAAGCTGAAATCTATCGTTGGCAAAAACATCAGATTTAGACGTATTGGGGGAAATCTTGCCTTCAAAAAGTGGAATAAATATTGCTGAAATGAGTATTTACATCCTCGAGAGATTCTCTACCACCTGTCTTCAAAGATACCATATGAGATATGTGACCCCCTAGTCTCACTGACGCAACCTAAATAAAACATGTGTGACTGATACTTAAACTCCTCTTTACTTCATTTTACAATCAAACTCGATCATTCTATCCCTTTCTTACTTATTTTTGGACGGTCGTCTAATTAGAAGTCAGTTGTTCGTGAGGCATTCTTCTTTTTCTTGATCCTCCCCGTCGCTTTTGTTCGCTCGTTTTCTTAACGCATGCTTTCACTGTAGATCGACAGCTTGTAGGTTGAAAGTGATGGGAAACTGACGCAGTAAGGTCGCGTGTCATCCCCATTCTCACTGTCGGAAAAATATCATTTACTTTCATTAATAAGCAAGAAACAAGCAAAATAGAAACAATTAGCAGAATACATCTACGATATCCTAAGCCGGATAGACCGTCAAATCAGGGCCGATTTGACACAGAAATGGCTGGAATCGCTATATCTTAAAAAAGTAATTTTCAAAGAATGGTACAGCATGATCAAAAGAGAAACGGCGTGGTTATTCTTGTATAGCCCGAGATAAATTGTTAAAGGTCAAGTCTACCCCAGGAAAATGCTGACTTGAATAAATAGAGGAAATTCAAACTACCATAGTGCTGAAAATGTCATCAAAATCGGATGTAAAATAAGAAAGTTATGACATTTTAAAGTGTCGCTTATTTTTCACAAAACAGTGATATGCACAACTATAGAGTAAGTCGATGATGTCCATCACTCAGTATTTCTTTTGTTTTTTATTGTTTGAATTATACAATATTTCATTTTTTTTAGATTTGACTTGACTGAACCATATAGTATTAAACAATGCTAATTCCACATGTTCAGGGAGGAATTAATCATTGTATCACTTGACAATGAGGAGAAAATGAGAATATTTCATATTTCATATAATAAAATACAAAATAAATAGTGAGTGGATGATGTCATAGTCTCCTCATTTGCATACCAGCCAGGATGTGCACATAACTATTTTGTGAAACTAAGAGAAACTTTGATTTTTGATTTTACATACGATTTTGATGAAATTTTTAGTGTTATGCTTTTTTTTTTTTTTATATATATTAAGGGGGGGGGGGCAATAAATATTTTATTTTATTCTTAAAAACATGTATCACAAGGCTTAAACAAATATTGCGAGCGTAAAGCGCGAACTCTAATTTGTGGAAATTAAGCGAACTTTAAAATGTCATAACTTTTTTATTCTACATCCAATTTTGATGAAATTTTCAGTGTTATGCTTGTAGGATTTTTTTCTCTTTTCATTCGAATCAACTTTTGTTGGGGTAGACTTGTCCTTAAAGCAGTTACGGTAACAGGGAAATGGGCAAGTCGGGCCATGGGAGAACCAAATTAAAAAAGATAAAGGCCATGAACCGTTTCATAAAGCTATTCGTAAGTTAAGAGTGACTTTAAGAACTACTGGTGAACCTTTCTTATGCGCTTAATAATCACCATTAAACATTATTTTAATGGTGAAAACATTCACCATAAGAAAGGATCACCAGTCGTTCTTAAAGTCGCTCTTAAATTACGAACAGCTTTATGAAACATCCACCAGGGGCCCGTAACACAAAATTTATCAATGATCGTAGAACATTTATCTACGATTGATTGCATTGACTATAATACAATCAATCGTGAAAATCAAGCATACGACAATCGGTAACATTTGTGTTACGGGACCCAGATCTGACCAAAGAATTTCACAGACTCGAGTAAAATTCTGCATTGATAAAATGACTTACTTTCGAACAGGGAAAATATACTTTAATTCTATATTACAAAACATGCATGTTCTTCAAATCAAGATTAATTTTGGGTGGGTTGTATGGCATCAGAAAATTAACGCTCACATCTTATCTTGTAGATAGCAGCTTGCTCATTATAATGAATAATTATATCAGTATTATTGGTTGAGGCAGTGGAGAAAAGCTGCGCAGTAACGCCATTTGTAATGCCCTATTGACCATCATTCCTTCTAAAGAAATAATTGGTTATAAATTGAATGTCAATCAAATTTTGTCACAAAGCTATACAGGCCACGCCCACCCCGTATTCGGCTACGGTATAGCTCCTCATAAATGTCTATGCTATCTAATCCTTGGGATTATGTATATAAAACAACAGCTTCTTGTTATCATTAAATATCAACTCGATTCAAGTAAAGAGGTTTAAAGAAAAAGATCCGAATTAGCAAATAACAGATCTGATAACTGATAGTAATTGCGGCGTTATGTCAAGTACTAAACATTGATATCGGATTGTTTGGTCGGTATACTGACATTTCAAGAAATTAATATCTACTGATTGACTTATCTGATAAAGCAGATACCCGAGACGGATATAATATCCTCGTTATATCGTACAGGTAGCGGTGGAGTAAAACCGGTTACCAAGCCATCAGCGCCACCATTCGAGATTGACATCACTTGCATTAATTTGAATTAGTTTTATCTGCTGATCATTACCGATTTTCGAAGAGCGATCGTTCATCATTATTAACAATGGACGGAGCGCATCATCTTATCACGGCCATGTCACCGCCAGCCTGCCCGGTGAGTACGGGACACGGAATGGTACACGACAGCCTTCCCCGCCATCCAACTCCTATCGTGCTCGCCCGCTCTGGGAAATTCACCACCGGACACGGAGGTGAAGATGCGCCTAAAGTATCCCGTCCGAGTCACTCCATTGATGCTATACTTGGAATGCAGCAGTCTCGATCGGACAGGTTCTTTCGACCGTTGTTCACGGGGCCGAATCCCTTTGCTGGTTTATTGTCTAGCCGTCTTGGCCCCAGTGGAGAACACATGCTACCCCTAAATCTAGCCGTAAAAGCGGAACAACAACATTTGAGTGGAGACAAAATTGGTAAGATTGTTCTTTCATAGCACGGTTATTTCTTCTTAAAAAGGGTCACCTCAATACACATTTTAATATGTAACGGATATTATGGCATCTTTATTCATTTTCATTGATTAAAAGTATATAAAATATACCCAAATATGTCCATATTTTAAAGTTTATATCCATTTGTGATTTTGCCTTTATGTTTCTTTGCAAACAGTCTTTTTCTATAACATTCTTGTGAGATCATTTCCATTTAATATGACAACCTGAATATAATATTCTTGGTAACACAGTAAGAGTCTTAATTGATTGATTGATTGATTCTTTATTTCCATGCAAAAGATAAATCATACAACAGAAAATAAATTGATAATATTTCACGGTAAAATAACAATAAACAATCATTGCATGGAAGGGGACAGTCATAAGCACAAAGGCTTGAAAAAGGACGCCCCTCAAGAAAGACTACGGCCCTGAATAAAATCAATATAAGTCATATTTAAACAATTAAAGCAGGGCCAAAAGGAAAACACATCAAGAATAAATCAAATGATAATAACACACCAGCCGTGTATCGATTAATATTACTTATGTTTAACATATAGTAGATACGTCGTATAAAATAATACAAAAAATATAGTATGCAATATGATGAAACTGATGATAGAACAATATCTTAACTCAAATAAGTGCTAATAATGGAATGCTTAAACTCAAACTTAAATTTGTTCGATGTAGGTGCACCACGTATTGCTAATATCTAATCACAATAAACATTAAATGGGCCTATAGCTTACATTTTGAAGTAATAAATATTTTCTTTTGATTGGATATTTGTAGAGTTGCTTTTGATGTGGTTTAGAACCCGACATAGCTCTGACGGTATTTTTCAAAGCATTCAACTTAATCATTTTAATTTTTTTTGTTTCACTTTCATTTCAAACAAAATATAAATGAAAAAAAAAATGCAATCATTATGAGATAAGCATTATCGTTAAAGTTATGTAATCTTTATATCTGAAATAAACTTACTTTGCTATAAGATAAAGTCAGTGACTCATGTTATGAAATGTATATTTCAGATCATTTTGACTCTATTTTGCTTAGAGTACTGGAAACCATTGTCAAAGTAATCTCAAAATTTTAGCACTACAATAAGTCTTCATATTCTGTTATTGTTGCAAGTTTACTCTAATATCATTCAGGCATTAAAACAATAATCCATGTTTTATGTGATGCATGTGTGGAGAAAGACCTCTTAGGCAACAGTGTGGATATATACCTGAGGCTAAATACCACAGTTTATAACAGAGATAATATATTATCATATTAGTTAAAGGTCAAGTCCACACCTAAAAAATGTTGATTTGAATAAATAAAGAAAAATCAAACTAGCATAACGCTGAAAATTTTATCAAAATCGGATCTAAAATAAGAAAGTTATGGCATTTAAAGTTTCGCTTATTTTTCACAAAACAGTGATATGCACAAGTCACTGTCATGCAAATGAGACAGTCGATGGGTCCATCAATCACTATTTATTTTGTTTTTTGTTGTTGAATTATACAATATTTCAGTTTTTACAAATTTTACAATAAGGACCAAGTTGACTGAACCATATTCAATTTTTCAAATTAATTTATTTTTCACATCTCTAAAAAACATATACAAGATACAATACATCGAGATCAATCAAAATGATTCCATAGTAATGGAGTAATGAATATTGTGAAATGACAAATTAACAAAAGTAACAAAATAAATAGGGTAATGAATGTGATGTGGGGGAATAGCAAAAGCCAAATAGACCTATCTAGGCTACTCCCTGGTTAACATTCATTTCCGAAAAAAGACCATCTTGCAATCAATTTATTAGATTGCAAGAAACACACTTTCAAAAATAAACAAAATGAAATGAATGAAAGTATTTAAAAAAATATAATATTAAAAAAATGCTAATTCCACATGCTCAGGGAGGAATTAATGGTTGATTCACTTGACAATGAGGAGAAAATTAGAATATTTCATATTTCATATAATAAAATACAAAAGAAATAGTGAGTGGATGACGTCATCAGTCTCCTCTTTGCATACCAACCAGGATATGCATATAACTGTTTTGTGAAATTAAGCAAAGTTTTAAAATATAATAACTTTCTTATTCTACATCCGATTTTCATGAATTTTTCAGCGTTGTGCTTGTTGGATTTTTCTCTTTTCATTCAAATCAACTTTTTGTTGGGGTGGACTGGACCTTTAAAATATAAATTAAAACAAAATTATGATATTGCTTCAGAAACTGATAATCTATATACCCCAACATGCACAAGTAGCGTATAACTTTTACACTGTAAAACGCTGTAAAAACAGATTAAATTTCAAGAAGGTTGTTGAAGCCGGTCACTCAAACATCAATTGTTTAAAGTTTGAAACAAGTTGTTTAATTTTTTAAAGATGGTTTAAACAACATGATATTTTATTTAACTGTGTACCTGCATGGCATATATTATACACACTTAAATTGTTGTCGACAAATTGTTAAGATAATTATGGATGAATATACTAAATAAGTTGTATAAACAGTGACGTAATTTGCAAGACTCCTTAGGGAGGCAGATATTGCGTAATGGGCAAATTTTTGACCTTTTAATGCAAAAATCCAAATTTGTGATAGATTTTGACATGATATTCAAAAACAATATCATATTTCACCCTTTCCTTCCATTTGCTTTCTTCCTATTTCTCATTTTTTCTTGCCTCCTCCCCCATCTCACTGCCTAGATCTGTTTCAAGAATTAAATGTAAACTAATATTGATACTGACAAATTTCCAAAAGAAAAATGCTTAATTTCGGTATCGATCTTTTCTTGGCCTATATTGATTGGTCTATTTGTATTCCATCAATCTGTAAGACTCGAGTATGGAACGATCCCCCAGTAAAACAAAATCGAGAAACACCTGCCCCCTTGGTCGCTATCTATGACGAGTATACAGGTATAGGAACAAATTCAGTCTTATAATTTCTGTTGAAGTTATAACTCCCGTAATAATTGATAACTCTCCGCCTCATCAACGCCAAGATGGTACATCAAAATAATAAAAATAATGAGATAGTTTTAACTCTAGTCAACCAGTCATAATTATTATAGTAGCTGACCTTATACATGTTATCTAGACCACAGATAATGGCCGAGCGGGGATTCGAACTCACAACCTCACAATCCAATGCTCTAACCATTAGACCAGACGACCCATTTTTAAAAGACATTTTCAATGATACAATGCGCTATATAAGAACTGTTTTATTAATATAGCATTTACTGGTACTATGTCAACATGTTCAAGACAGAAATGTCTACGTTGTTGTCAAATATGACTTTTGAATAAAGGTTAAATAAATGGGACTGACCAATTACTGACATGATTGTGTATCACCATGTCATTTGAGTTTAGATTTGATAGATGTACGTACACGTAGGCGCCATGGTTGACGAATAAGCTTGATCAATGAGTTAAGTTCCAAAGCGTGCGGGTTGTCACCCCCCCCTGTTGAGAATGTCAATTTAATCAACGTCAGATCATATTTCTAAGCAGGTTATACCAAAAAGAGATAATCTGTTTTAAATTTTCGATTGTTCTAATGACATAAGTACATAAATCAAACTAAACGATTCAATTTACCTCATAGCACAAAGGATACTTTTGAACCCAAGCGGAAAAGCGCTCTAACTCAAAGAAATTAAAGTCAATAATTTTTCATTTCTTTTGATTAAAATTATTTCCTGTCACAAATCACAGGGCAACAAAGAATGAAATATACCATGTATACAAAGCAATGTATTTAAATATTTATAAATGTTTTTAGCTATCAGAGGAACGCTTGATTAATGGAATTTATATTAAAGAAAATAATGAACAGTATAGAATTCATAAAGGACTTTTCGGTTTTGTAATAAAATCATTTCAAGTGCCCTCTGACATGTAAGGTATCTATTCGAATTGAATAGGCCTTCAGAATGCATGTGTTGTAGATTATATAAATACTTATTATAAAAAAAACATGTAGTTTGCAGAATACCTCGTTGTTATGGTTTGGAATTGCCTAATCTCAGAATAGCACGGTCGCATTATTCAGTGTTCTGAATTGAAAATGATATTTTAAAAAGAGCAAAATGTCAAGAGTTCCTTATTGAAAATATTATCAATGACAACGCAGTCATCATTATAATTACATCCAACATATCCAATACAAACGTTTGGGAAATGAACAATATCTTAACACTACAAACAAGGATACATTTTTAAATATTATCATTGGAATACACGAAGATGATAAGCAGAGAGGGGGCCTAGGCAAAGTTTTGAGGGAATCATCAACACTAAATTAAAGAAATTACTTCGATTGAGATAAGAATAAAAATAATTTTAATTAAATAATTTTTTAATTAAATTTAATTAAATATCTAAATATCACTTCCCAATAGATAAAACTTTTTTTTTTGCATTTGACAGCTAATTTGAATCTGTTTTGTCACAATTGATAACCGAATTAATAAATTAACAAAATAATAAATCATCGTCATCATAAAACATCAGTCAACATGAAGATCTATATACCTCATATCGTTTTAAACATGATACAAACAAATCATGCTCACAATTTTATTGTCTTCACAAGCCTTTCAGATATTTGCCCATGTAGATTATCATAATTTATAGAAACATTAAACGAGTTTATAACATGGAAAAACCAAATCAAACAATCATGTAAAACAAGTCACTCCAAATCTTATCGAAAATATTGAGGTTATTAGTATGATTCATCAAGCCTTATCGTGTAAGAATAGGGCAATCGACACCGCGTTATTTCTTGCACAAACAAAAACAACCCTAGACCTTTTACTCATCAGATAGATCCCAGATAGATCATCATCTCATGGTTGGATTATCGTGCAAAATGGTGGATGAAAGAAGAGAAATTACGCCCTACAGTTTTAAGAAAATTAACGCGTTGAATTTTGCATGCAATTTGTTCTGGATGGTTAGCGTTATGCTAATTAATTGATGAGCGCATTTAATCGAATTAGATAAAAACGGAGCGAAAGTGCTTGGTTGTATACCACCCGTATAGGGGAGTCATGCATGATATCATAGCAAAGGGGAAAATGACAATTAGATGCGAATTATATTATTGATATTCAAAGTATATACCGTTAATGCGAAATTACGATTTAAATGGATATATATAAAACAAGTTATTTTCCTCCAGTTTATTCGATTCATTATCCTATCATCAATCAGTTAAGTGCTTTAATACAACAGAGTACAATGGCCTGTTCGCCACCTTCTTTCTATATGTATATTCCCAGCAAATTCCGAAAATTTTTCAAAATGATATTAATCTGACTAATTTTTTTTGGATATATAGCACAATTGTAATGGCCTACCTGTTCATCTTTTAAAATGAAAATAATTATTATTTTATTTCATCTCCCTTCTAGTATTTCTAATAATTTTAGTTGCAAATCTAACCCATCACATGAGATCACAAAAGCTTTTGTCGTAATTATACAATGCTAACTTAGTCATGTTAATTAGCACATTGTTATTTAACTTTGTTGTTCTCTTTATGCAGTCTTTATAATTTGTTATGTCCCTCCCACATTTCCTATTGTCACGATTGTAGAATTTTTAATTTTCTTTTATTCACTTCCCATCAATAAACTTACCTTTTCATCCCCCGTCAAACTTCCGTGAAATGTATTATCATCGTTATTATTATCAAGAATGATTTCAACCCTCAGTCACAAACAACTGTCATTGTTATGGAATTCATAATAACGTGTCCCATTATTACAAAACTCGGATTCATTATAAAAAAAACGGTCAAGAGTATTATTTCATTACATTTTATCATGAAAATTGTCCATCCTTTCGCTCTCTCCCTCTCTCCTTATTTATAACTTTTCCTTTCTCTTTTTATATCTTTTCCCTTTATCACACTCCTCTCTTTCCGCCTCTCCTTCATCGTTTTCTTTGATATGGTTTTCCCCCGTTTGTATAATATTTTTTAAACATTTTTTGTTCTATTTTGTCCCTCTTGTTCCTTTCACACTTTTTATTTTGCTTTTTTTAAACAATATTTTCTTTCTTCTTTTTTTTCTTCACCTGTTTCATTTCACCTTCTTTATTTCATTAACGTCCATCCCTTTTTTCTATTATCTATATCTATATTTTCTTCTTCTTTTCTATTATTTTCGTCTTTCTGTGTCATTTTTTAAATTAATTTACAGTATTTTTTCCCTTCTAATTTTCTTCATATTTTTCGGTATTGCTTTTATTTTCATCACCCTTAATTAATCTTCTTCGCATATTCCTTCTATTCCGCCCTCATTTATTTATTTTCACGGATTATGTTTCTTTCTATGCCTCTCTGTTTCTACATTCTGTTTTTTTTAATCGTCCTGTCGCTAATCCTCGCTAATTATCATTGCATTCTTCTTACTCCCATTATTCCTCGATCCCACTCGTTCGTTTCCTTGCCCCCATTATCATTTCCATCTCTTTCACTCAATTTACTTCTCAACATATTATGCTTATTTATACTGTCTCGTTATTTTCCAAGGTTGAATGTGTGTATTTTAAATAATCTAACATAAAGTGCAAGTTGTATATTATTTCAGTAATGGAATAACAAAAAAGTCTTCCTTTCTATCTTCTTCTTCTTCTGCCTTCTTCCTTCTTCTTCTTCTCTTCTTCTTCTTCTTCTTCTTCCCCTTTCTTTCTTTATTCTCCTCCATTATCTTAATTAGACAAAAAAAAAAACCACGATCGGCATTCGCATCTTGTTCTTGAATATGAAATTCCAGGCCAGCTATATTCACTTCGTATAGCAATAATTGCGACCTCATTCAGATTTAGAATTTCATTAACCCTTGAGTTATGGAGCGACAATAATGATATTACACGATTAAGCATCGTCAAACATCATGTGGTTTTCTTCCTACACATTAAAAAATATAAATTCTGTTCGTTGTTGATGAGATGTAAATCACTCAAATACGATCTGTTGGGTGGGCTTTGTTTGTATGTCACCTTGAACAATGAAATATTATTCCATATCATTATTAGCTTGACAATTGACGGTGAACATCAGTCCTGTATAGATTGTTATTACTATACTGTAAACTTAGCACTATTAAATTCCTTCTAATCCAATTTACCATGATAATTCCCTATTTGGTCACATTATTTTTACAAATTGAATGTATATTTCATTTCGGCATACATCGTAAAGGCTCATCCTCTCTGCCATGCAATCCTATCATGCCCATTGAATATTCAGAATATTTCACATAGAATGCTACAGTTACACACACACTCCAGACCGACAAAAGATATATACCTATGACATACCTTCGGTGGGTGTGAGTCGTATACATGTGACATTATAATTGGGTAAGCTTTACAGCTAAGAATTGTGATTAGGGGCCTCGTTAATTTGTTTATATGTATAGCAAGTGTGTATTTTGATATCGAACACAAGAAAGCTGTGTGAGCAGAGTTCGGGGTCAGACCCCCCCCCTTTTTTTTTATAAATTTTTCCTCACGAGCTTGACATCTAATGTAGATCTCTTCTGCCTGGTCCACTGCCGCTGTCCACGGCAACAGAAGTGCTCGCCACGCCTGTTTTTTTTTTTTTAAGCATACGCTTTCTCTTTTACCGCGCTACCCTGGATCTATATACCGCCTGAGGGGTGATAGCTTTGACCCCTTTGTATGAAAACAAAAGAGAGAAAAACTAACAAACAAATCGTCAACGGGGCCACACATAGGAACATTTAAGCGTTTGTCACTTGTAAGCAAAACGCAATAAATTGGCTTGCAACCGCCGTTATGGTTTGTGAATTATGGTTGGCTGCATACTTCCACTAATTGAAGCTTAAAATGCCCACATAAATTAATGTTCTTTGATCATTAATGCGAGACGAGGAGACAGAGGGAAAGGATTATTGTAATTAATTAAATAGATGCTATCTAATAGAGTGAGGAATAGGGAATATATATAAGGGAGCTTTGATAATTTTATTTACCGCTCTGCATGTATTAATCAACAATTAAACATAAAGTATTACAAAATGAATGAGAAAGAAAACCGCAACGAAAGGGTCATTGATCTTTTACCTTGTTTTGAACGCAAGCCTGAAATTATCTGAGCACTGTCCGAACAATGGCCTGGAAGATGACATACGTTATATTAATGCATGGTCAGTTGATTTGAAATGAAAGTGTATTATCTTGTTCAATGAGCTAATAAACAATGTACGACAACTGTTTATGGTGGCTTATTGCTCTGATCCGCCTTTAAGTTAAACATGTAATTAACAATTTGTTCAGGCATTATTCCCATGCATCAAACATTCAAATTTGTTCATGAAAATAAGAGCTTTGATTGAATGTTAACAGCTACACTCATGAATATAAAAAATTCTATAAACATGGGTTTAACAAATTGAATATCCTATAACTCGATTTGTTTTCTATGCGTTATTATAGAAAGTTCAGATAAATACAACATCTTTATTGACATGATAAATGCCAGATGAAAAAAATGCTATTCTCATTAAGAATGTTGACATCATTTATCATAGATCCAGCTTCTAAACTGTAAATATTTAAACTTTTTGGAACCCTTGATTGTGTGCACACATAACACAGGGTGTATTCTATCATGTCTATAAATCAGATATAAAATGAAGATTATCCTCTTAGCGTTCCATAAACCGTGCTGGATTTGATAGTGTTCTATTACACGCTCTGTTGCGGGCGTCTCAGTGAAGTCGAAATTAATGGACGAATAATCAGTGGAGCAATTATTCTAAAATCAAGTGTTCATCTGTTCATGTGAGCAATTTCAGATACCATTTTAAAAGCAAGATCTATAACTGAAAGCACTCAGTTAGTGATATTTCATGATATCATTTTCTTTTGGTTTATTTGGATATCGTGGATTTTATTTTGGGCGGATAAATTCAATTGGTAGTGAAATGTTATTGATTGGAAATTGAAAATAATAAATTGTTTATGGCAATTCTGATATTGTTTTACATATGAAACATATAATTATCGTACTGCTACTACTTTTTATTCGTTTATTTATTTATCTTTTCAATCTTTTTATTTTTTGGGAAAGTGCCCCATCTCCCCAATGTATGTAGTTTATACATCACCTCCCCTCTCTTAATCCTTAATCCTGCGCAACTCATCTCCTTTTTTCTAAATGTTTTTCTTCATTCTGTATTCATTCTTAAAATCTATTTCTTTCTTTGTGTTTATATCGATATATTTCTTTATAGTCTTTTTCAATATATTTATCTTCCTAGCGAGCTGGCTATATGTTGTATACAACTTATTTGAGTTTCATTGCAATATTTCATGCTTTGATAGACATGCTTGTAGAACAAGTGGAATGCACAGCTCACTAGGGTGTTCGCCCAATTTCGTGTCATCTTTATCATATTATCTATGATCATAATTATAAATAAAACAAAATTAAATTGAATTTACGGTCACTCCACTAGATTATAACATTCATAATAGAGTTTTTGTGCCCCGTCCAGCTGTAGAGTACTTTTGTTTCGTCTGTCCTATTCTCGATTTGAAAAAAATGTTTGGGATGAATATGGCTAAAATAAAGTAGCAATTGCATCAAATTCCCTGCAAGATGTGTAAGTATGAAAACACAAACTGCATGCCAATGATCAGATGACGGTAAAGATATTTAATTATTTCGTATAGTTTCTGATGAAATAATTACATTACTGTAAAGCCGTGAACACTGGCGATATCTTCAATCATGGATTTAAATGCTTTAATTGCGTTTTTTGGCAACGAGATGAGGTCAAAGTCACACTGCACTCAGTCTACGAAAGAATGAAAACCTAGAAGGAAAGAAAAAATATATAATTGGAGAACTATTTAATTTGTAGCCAATGACCCATACAAGTGGAGTTTCATCATGGCCTATTAAAGGAATAGAAATGCTGCGATTTTGGGTGCCATCATCATCAATGATTTTACATTTGGGAATTTAATGTGTGATAAAAGGAAAGGAGTATAATGACGAAATGATCTCATCCAAATATCTATGAAGTCTGACCATAGCTTGATGATTTTGCTTTACTTTTTTCCTTACTTCCATCAAATTGATTTCACGGTTGAATGATTATTGCGCCATCAAAACATTTCCTTCAATTATCCCACACGATACTCTTTCCATCGGAAGGTTATTAAGACGGTATACGATGTCTACTCTTGAATTTTTTCTAATTCAATTTTGTTCCATATCTTTTTTCGTCCAATGCCGTGCTTGCCTGATAACGAGTCTCCAAACACCGATTTGTTGTTGAATGGGCCAAATTGAGCGAGTCATTCACGAACCGCTATCCCTGTCGCATCCGCGTAGCTTGCTACCCCACTAGCTATGATACCAGCCCTCATCCGTCTACATTAAATTAATGAGCCCCATGCTCAATATACGGTTAGGAAATAAGGAGACACAGGGAGAAGTGATGGAAGGAGAGTGAGAAGAAAGGAAGAGAAATGGGAAATGAAAAGAGATAGGACGATGCGACTAAAGTCATGCACTGATCGTTTGCAGACGACGACTCATATTTTTCCTTCCCGCCAAAATTGCAGTTATAAAAGGCTTCCCGCGCACGTTTAATCGCCTCAGAGGTGATTTGGCAAATTTTATCGAATTATGGGAAAGCGCATTTACTGTAACTAGTCTATAAATCAAAATCTGACCGCAGGGTATAATTCAAGCTGGTGTTTGAATAAACATATCAAAATATTGTTACAATGAGGGCCATAATCGGTTGATTGCGGTAATGTCATTCCAAGCGCGTTTTATTGGAATAGTCCATTGCGACACTGCTCTGCATGGTTTACGAACATGACCAATAATGACGGCTCTTCACTTTCACCCGTATTCTTTTATATACATTGATAAAGAGATACACAGGAGGGGAAACGGACATTTTCTTTTCATTCACTTTAACACTCTCAATTATTCAATGAATCGGACAGTATTCAGTTTTTGTTAAACTGGAAGTAAAGATAAAAGTCTTAAGTTTTGAAATTGGTCATTTCCCGGCAATTGTAGAAATTTGTTTCCAAGGGGCGACGTCAAATATTTCAAATATCAAGAATATACAAACCTAGCAAGAGAGTGAAGCGACCAAACTGATTACGAATCCAAGGTATCCTTTATATTTAGTTTTGATTGGAAATTGAAGGATCTATTGCAGACTTAGTGAAATTCAAAATATGCTATGGAAAAAAAAAGTCTAGGCCAAGTGCCTTTTGCCCAACTGTGTACAGATATAATTAGAGAAAAGAAGTTGATAGAAGAACTTACATCCAATTCAATGCTTGTCTATACCATGATGTATTTACTAACTATCCTCCTTTCATTAGTTGTTCCCCCAACACTTTATGATTTTCCCTATTTTGATGTAATTCTATTTCCCCTCAACCTGTCTCGCTTTTCCGATAGAAATGTTTTTATTACCTGAGGAAATAAAAACTGAGTGATGTGTGTTTCTTTTTTTTTTAATTCAAGGGATCCCTTTTCCAGCTGAAGGATCAGGCAACAATCTTAAAGACGGTGATGGACCTGACCACCTAGACCTTCAACATGACACAGAAAACGAATCAATGTCCAAGAGAAATGAATCGATGGATGAACCAGTCAACGATCACTCTGATATTTCTAAATATACACCAGTTGGGGTTCACGATTCGGACGTCGAGGACTTATCGTCCCACCGATCCATGTCTCCGCTAACCTATCTGCCCGGAAGAAAACAAGCCCTTGGTTGCAGTACAACATCGGGTTGCAACAGCGATGGCAACGTCGTCAGCCCGCGACATTCGGGAAAGCGATCTCGATCACCGAATCAATCATCGCTATCGATGATGGAAGATGACATGGACGAGATGGAGGCTGATGAAAACGGTGAACCAAAGAAGAAGCATCGTCGCAATCGAACCACTTTCACCACCTACCAACTTCATGAACTGGAGAGGGCGTTTGAGAAGTCACATTACCCGGATGTTTACAGCAGGGAGGAACTGGCACTTAAGGTCAATCTACCAGAGGTCAGAGTTCAAGTAAGTAACGTCATCTGGGGATCGACGAACATTAAACTTCATTGACAGATAATTGCGGCATCGTGAAATCTGAAAAAAAATCACTAATCACAGTCACAACCCCCCCCCCCCCCCCCAAAAAAAAAAAAAAAAAAACCGGGAAAAAAAGTATACTATATTTTTTTTATTAAGTAATATAAAAATCCATTTAAAAACTTTGATAATAAGTCAATAATGCGAATTATACTCGATTGTCATCTAACTTTCCAATGTTACAAAAGTGCGATGCCCTTTCATTTGTTTCAACCGTTGTTCTTTGCGGAATCTTAATTTTTTTCTTTATTGGATATCCGGTACAACTGTATTTCAACATTTAAACTGTAGATTATCATGATTGTAATGCTTATGGAACGCTATTTTTTTTAGCTTGCCATGTATGCACTATGATATTCGTACAGGAAATTTCAGGGTATAATCTTGTCTGTAGCTTTCTGATATCCACAAACATATAGTCTGGAAGATAAGTGCTCTGAAAGGTAATTTTTAAGAAAAAAATATTGATAGAGGGTGCTATATAAATCAATATCCAGTCTTAAATTTTCACAGAGGATCGACGGTTAAGAAACATCAAACTAAAATTTTGTGACTATAGATGATTTCATATAATAATTGACATTTACCAAAGCTTTACATGGGCTATAAGAACCGCCGATTTCAAAAATAAGATAGTTTGTTATATTTCACCAAAAGAGAGGGGATTTATCCTAGCTAGTAGAAGTAGTAGTAGAAGAAAAGGATAACACGCTGGATTTTTTATCGATTAAACCGAATAAAGTTAGTAATGTCGATCTCTTTAAATCTAGAAGAAAGGCGGGGAGCGTGTTAATTTTCTGGACAGAGATAGTCTAGGAACTATTTGATCTGGTAGGTGGTGGTGCATAATGTTAAAAGCTGCGACGAGGTCGAGCTTGAAGAAACCCCTTTTTACTATCAAATCGAATTAATGCACCATTTTACCCCCATTATGTTTATAATCCTTAAGATTTTACTACCGGTGGTTGATTTTCTTAACAGGTTTAAGAATGATTTCTTTATTTCAAAGTTTCTTTTTTTTCCGGGAAAGTAGATAATAGTGTTATTGCAATTGGTTATACCTTATTTTCTTCTATATTCTTAAAATAACGTCGACGATATTTTTGTTCACATACATCAAGTTAGATTTATATAATTATCACCATTAACTACTGTAAAAATATGTTTTTATCTTTGGATAGATCACAATGCGGCCATTGAAAAAAAAAAAAATTTATTACAAATTATGTTCACGAGTCCTTAACTATCTCTCAAGTTGAATGTTTTCAAGTTTGTTAATTATTCTCAACAAACTTAATCACGCGGAACTACACACACTGCTCAAAGATGTTTACATCTAATCTCGTCTTTTTCATCGTCATGTTGTGGGCGACTCTGGCACGCCAATATTCTTCCAGAAAAAGTGTACCAGAGAAATGGCATTATGTCATCCAATATAAAGGTCATAAACGATAGCAAGATAATGGATGGTTGTGATAGAAGAAACGGACACTAATTAGGACCTTTTATGTGGCTTCTCTATTACTTAACATGCTTAAAGGACAACTCCACCCCAACCATTAGTTGATTTGAATAAAAAGAAAAAAAATCCACAAGCATAACACTGAAAATTTCATCAAAATTGGATGTAACATAAGAAACTTATGATGGATGGATGGATGAGTGAATGAATTAATTTTTAAGTTTAGCTAATTTCACAAAATATATATGCACGTCCTAGTCGGTATGCAAATGAGGATACTGATGACATCATCCACTCACTATTTATTTTGTATTGTATTATATGAAATATTCTCATTTTCTCCTCATTGTCAAGTGAAACAAAGATTAATTCATCCCTGAACATGTGGAATAAGCATTGTTTGATACTATATGGTTAAGTCAAGTTGGTCCTTATTGTTAAATCTGTAAAAAATGAAATACTGTATAATTCATAGAATAAAAACAAAAGAATCAGTGAGTGAGGGACATCACCGTCTTTTCTCCCGTCACATGCTTGTGAAAAATAAGCGAAACTTCAAACTATCATAACTTTCTTATTTTACATCCGATTTTGATGAAATTTTCAGCGTTACGCTAGTTTGATTTTTCTCTATACTTATCCAAATCAACATTTTCTGGGGTGGACTTGACCTTTAAAAGATAATGCCCACCCCAAAGAAATTGAATTTCATCAAAATCGGTTGTAAGAGAAAACTAACAAGAGAGCTTGATTTCACAAATTACATTATGCACTTCCTGCATGGGCCCTGTTGCATAAGACTTACCATTTAACTTTCCATACAATGGTAACTTACATGAAATCCTTGATTTTGATTGGCTGTTGATCAGCGTTACCATGGTGGCTACCATTGGATGGCAAAGTTACCATAGCTTTTATGCAACGGGGCTCTGGTCGGTATGCAAACGAGGAAACCGATGACGTCACTCACTAACTACATGTATTTATTTTCTATTTTCTTATGAAATAATATTTTTCTCCGAATTATAATGTAAAAGTGTTGATTCCACCCTTGACATGTGGAATCGATATTTTTGCTGTCTATTGTGATTTGATGAATAGTCTTGTCAAATGTAGAAAAAAAAATGAATACTTTATTTTTCATTTTCTAAAAACGTATAGTGCGTCAGATTTAAGAAGTGTTGTTTTTATATTTTATTTTAGTATATCATGGCAAATAATATCAAACAGAGAGAAAGAGAGTGGAAGAAAGGCAAAGAGGAAGGGAGGGAAAGATATAGCGGAATGCAATCATGGGATATTGAGCAAATTTAAGTACGTTAAAAACAGATTAATATATGTTCAACTGGCCCACCCCTATTGAAAAAAACATGTGATATACTCCCCGGGTGCCACTTTTTAGGGGTGCCCAAAATACAAAGACGTATTAACAAAGAATTAAAAAAATATATATATAAGATGGGGAATAAGAACAAGAAATTAAAATAAATGAAATTTAATCTAACGAAGAAAAAAAAGTGACCGGCGTCAGCATACACGGCGGGTACATAAAGCGTGAAGGTGCAGGGTTTTGTTTCCAAAATACATCATTGATCTTAAAATAATAATTATGTTACTTCAATTCAATTCAACATTCATATTCTTCAGAGTGACATTTCATCCATTTTCATGTAGAATATACAAATCAATGATATCTTGAATATACAAAATGAATGTATATCACCGTTATGTAGATTGTGTATTCAAGACGACGGTCTGAGAATGCTTGATGAGATGGATGTGATGGGGGCGTATTGAAGAAATGCCTATTATTTCCTGATGAGTAGGATGACATTACATTCACGAAGAGTATCATCGATCTAATTCTACTCTTAAACGGCCTCTGGTCCGAATTAAAGCTATAAGATAAAAGTATCCTGAGTGTTTAAATTAAATGGGAAAAGAAATTTTAGATATCATATATTGTGGAAATAGCATTTATACTTGTTTTTCAGGCCAAATTTCGATATTTTTCGTTTTTTTATAATAATTATGTTCAAAATTTACTATACATTAATTCGATGTATTCACAATTAATGATCTGACTCTTACTTTGAAAAATTCGTCAAATTTGTGATTTACTTGTGTCGTCTGTTAATACAGTATCCAAGGATAAGCTTTGTTTAAAAATTAGGATGATCAAGTCATCACCATCTGTCTAATACCTCATTAAAAAGTGACATTTAAAGTTTGTATCCGACTAGATCTTTATTCACATCGCTCTTTCATTTTAATGAAGAAACCTCATAATAATGCGGACCTCGCCCCCAGGATGTGGCGCTAAGAGCAGCTGGTGCTCCGCTGGGAGCAGCCGAGCTCGATCGCATGCCTGTTTTGGTGCAATGTAATTAATAATAATCATCCGATATGACAAAATAAATGTACTAATGACAGCACAAATAGCTTAATTGGCCTCAAAGTAAGGCAAAAGATAGAGAGAATGAGGTAAGGAGAAAGAGAAGATAGGGAAAAGCTGAAGCAAATTTTATTTCTTTGCCGTGACCATATTTCCTCAGGGGAGAAATAAAGAAACACCGTTCACCCGAGGTCCCCGCTATTCAATCCCGCCAAACATTGAAAAAATACTGCATCTAAATATCGGAAGAATTATTATACGACACACCTCTCACTTAGGAATGTATATATCTTCTTTTAAAGAAGACAAATATGATGGGGTGTATATGGGTGATATGTCGTCATTATTCACTCGTTATGTTGTCAGAGAGAAAGTGAATTTATCATAAAGACCTGTGAATCTGAGACGGAGAATCAATTATTTGGATGATTTTCACGGGTCGTCTGTAGGCATAGGTCCTTGGCTCGGCCTGAGAAGCAGCGAAAAATATGGCCTACAAATTGTGAGCTATCCATTATTCTGACATTTACAAGTTAATAATGAAGACTATCGCAGCTTTGAAGGGTAGCAAGTCAAAATATATAGGCAATACTTTCTTATGTATTACCGGGGGATACAAGAGATATAAACAAAATGAGAAGAAGCAACCATAAATCAGTAGACTATAAGCTTCGACAAATTTACGGGATCCAATATACACCAACATGATTCTAAGTCAAAAATGACCCAAATTTTAGTCAGAATGACCATTATCGTAGCAATGATATTAACATTTCTAGTTCATAGCGGATCTCAGGGCAAAGTGTAAATGAGGCAAGTACTCTGAGGGCCCAAAGCAAACTAGTCCCCCCTCAAAAAAAAGAAGAAGAATGTCATGTTTTTATACTACCGACCAGCTAGGGGTCGATAGGGTTTAATGAAATATTATTTTATCTTATCTTGATATATATTTTCATTCATTCATTCACTCATCCATCCATCCATCAATTTTTACATTCACACATTCATCTATTGGAATCGATCAGTTAATTGAGATGAAATAGTTCTCTTGGTTATCATGATAATCAATAATTTGTTATGAAAATATCTCAAAAGCATTAAAGCGTTTTTAGTGATAAAAATTGTTTTTCTGTTTTACTTTACTTTTTTTTTCAAATTTATTGCCAAGCCTGTCTGTAATATTGAAATATATTCAAAATTATAAATGTTTCAATTTATCTCCTCATCATACCCAAAAGATCATCTCTAATGATAATATTTTTATTCTTGCTGATGAAAATAGAGCTCAATCATGAATTCAATTTAATATATTATTTTTTTTTCATCTTCTAAATTTGGAAGCCCTTTACTGTTGTAACGAGGTTACTTCAAGTCCGAGATAGATTATCCGTTCTGGGATTAGTTTGCTCCACCTTGAAAGAAATCTAACAATATCCGACACTGTTTGATATAATATGAAAATACATAAGGTTCGGTAGACACGTCACCCCCTACATAAAAATGAATTCCCCTTTATTTTATTCATTTGTTTATAACAAATAGTATAGCGAAGTCATATCAGACCGGAATTTATAACCCTCAAAATAATTATATGACCTAAATCAAATTTAACGATATTTCTATAAATCATACTTGAAATAACAATGCTTTTCACATTACCCAAAACAACAATAATCACAAATGAATAATGTAAAATATCATATATATTTACATTATTTATTTATTGGTCAATATTATGCCAATCTTATATTTGACTAAACATATATCGCCTAATATCAGTAAGTACAGTGGCCTTTTTGCAGTAATAATAATAATTAAAGAAGGAAAGTCAGTCTTAAGTTATTTATTGTATTTATTGAAGGGTTAATAAGTAGATTTCCCCGCCCATGGTTTTCTCATTGATTCTTCTACATGACTTAACCTTATCGATTTTACGTTGCTAAAAGGATATGTATTATTTCTGGACCGAAGGACGTGGCGTAAAAGTACACCAAAGCCTTATGAATTATATTGGAATCTAACGAACTGTAAATTCAACGTGTTGTTATCACGAACAACCTATAACCCTTTGCAACATTTAAAAGCAACCATTATTGATTCTTGAGGATGTAGGATAATTATCGACGAGGGCAAATTAATGAGTTCAATCTTCGTTTACTGCTTGAATGTTTCTCTCGCCCGTAACCTATAATTCCCCCCTCGCTCATCGTGTCTATCTACCCCCCGCCCCCCTCTCTCTGATTACGTTGTCTGCTTTCGTTTCCTTTAAATTATTTTTTTCAGTGATTTCCCCCAAAACACACAGAAAAAAATATAAAAAGATAGAAATTGGAATCACGAGTCCCCTACCCCCCCCCCCCCGATGGTACACACGCCGTCGATACATTTTGTGAAGTGAAATTATGCATCATGTTCATGATTGAAGAAAACAAAATGCTTAAACTGTACTGTTTTCAGGTCTAAAAATATCACTGAGCTCGCACTTCGATTTATTTATAAGTAACCTTTTCATAATTTCCCATAATTTTCATAAAAAAGGGCCCTTTTCATAATAAGGATATAAACAATTTCAACTCATGCTTCGCAGCCTCGTTAATGATTAGTAAGATATTCATGTTTTATGATTATAAAAAAACCCTTAGAATGTTCTTGTCAGGTCTAAATACATAGAATATAAAAAAAAATAGCTAGAGTTTCGAGCTCGCATTATGGATTACCTATAATGTGGTTATAAAAAAAATGAGGTTAATATGTAATTTAAATGTCAGTTATAGGACTACTCCCCTCTGAAAAAATATAATTGTTAGCCTCCGAACAGCAAATCAGAAAAAGTTTGATGACTGATGACCCCCCCCCCCCCCGTGAAAATACTGGATTCGCTCCTGAAGTAACCGTTACCCATGAATATAACAGTGACCACTAACAAGACCATGAACATATGCTGAAGATCCAAATTATAAACTAAATTATCTTTTGAGATTTCTTTAAAAAAAAAGTCTGACCGCATTTGAAATAAATTCATTCATTTTTTGCTCATAAGTGCATATAGTTTACACCAAAAGTATTCGTTTAGGATGAAAATGTCGATATTTGCACTTTTCAAGCGATATCGAGCAAATTGCACCGAAACCCGGTCAATTTCCATACAGTTATTAGTACGCGTATATTATAACTGCATCAGCTCTATTAAAATTCCCATATACAGGCACATTGACTGGTTCCACCCCCCAAAAAAAAAGTAAATAAGGAGAAACACCGTCGTGTTAAACATGTTTAATAGTGATAGCTGGATTGAAATATTTGGCCAAAGGGAACAAAGCGCAATTAATTATCGCCTTAACTCTAGCTAACACTTTATCAGCATTGCCCAGAGCATTCAAGGAATTAAGCCAATTAATACCAACCCCCATTCACCTCACCTTGGTCGAGTGCAGCACATTGTTGAGATATTTCGAGCTGAAGAAAAACACACCATGACTTGGATTCGGACCCACGACCCTCTCTTTGAAAGACGAGAGTCCGAACCACAAGATCAGGATGGGTCCACTATTGTCGCCATATTAAACAATAAACTATTTTATAGAAGAACATCGGCGTCACGGTACGATGATCATCTTCCACATCAAAGTCGGTTAGCTGAATTAATTTTTCTTGCCGCTTGGTAGGCGCGCTATTATGGTTCCTGTGTTTTGAAGGGTTTATCATATTAATTAAAACCATCAAAATTCAAATTAAGCATTAATGGGGCATACGGGCCTCGATTATCCCGAACTCTTACTGTAGAAGCAACGATTATCCTATTTACTCCACTTTTCTCGCTTTATCTGTGATGTGTAACAGGGAAGTGGGATATCTAGGGTGACGGCGATGAAATAGGACAGATAGCAATCGAGGATGGGGGGGGGGGGGGGCGAGAGAGAAAGAGGGGGGGGGGGGTAGAAAAGTGAAGAACATTAACTAGATTGAAATGGTTCAAATAACATTATACATGTTATAGAGTTAGCTCAACTTTGGGAGAAAGCCGGAGAGTGAGTGGGGATGTTACACCGTCAGATAATTACAAAGCTTAATTGCTTTCATAATTTAATGAGAAATGGGAGCAATTAATGGCATCACTTTAGACGTGTGTCTAAGCTCTATATTTTATAAAACACTTCCAATCATTACCTGTAATGGTCTACCAATTCCTAATCATCTTCACATACATTCTTTCTTCATATAGGTGTCAAGTTTAGAAATTGCCAATTTTTCATCGGGGATAATATAATATCAAAGGTCATTATGTTTCTAAATATCTAATTAATACCATGAACCCGCGTAAAGCGGGATACTTTAGTTATTGCCAATGTTACGATGTCATGATAATCCCCTACTTTATACAACAACATATGCCACTACTGTAAGTGGAAACTTTTTCGTCACTCCCGCGTGTTATTTCTGCTACAATGAAAATGAAAGTGTAATCATAACTTAAATTTGAGATATTATCTGCACATGAATGGATCCTGAATATAATTACAGTTCATTATTCGGCGATAGATTAATGCACAATAATTATGATGAGGACTATTCTCCCGTCATAAGAAGGGTGTGTGAATGACATCAACTTTTATAATTTATCAGATTTATTCTGCTCGTCAGCCATTCTCCCTCACCTCATTCAATCTCCTTTTCTTCTCATCGTCTTACATTTTGTCATCGTCGTCATCATCATCATCATAATCATCATCATCATCGTCATCATCATTTGCACCACCACCATCACCATTAGCGTCATCATCGCAACAATCAACATCGCCATCAATATTTCCATCATCATCGATCATCACCACCACCACCACAATCATCATCACCATCCTCCTTCTCCTCTTCCCCATCATCATCATCATCCATGTCATCATCTTCGCCACCACCACCACCATCACCACCATTACAATCACTAGCATCATCACCACCATCAGGGAATTTTTTTTTCCAAATGTCTTCAAAAAGACAAACAATTTGCATGCAAGCTATTACTATTGATAAAACATTACAATCATACACGGATTCATTTTGGGGGACATACTTCACTTTGTTCATCGATTCTGAATTGTATACCCTTAAAAAATATACCCAGGGAGCCCAGCCTAAGTTCTATTTTTTTAGGGGGGGGGGCTCTCTAACAAATTTTATTTTGCATTCTAGCTTTGGATATTGATGCAATTTTGTCTGATTTTGAAGATCAATAGATGAAATGAAATGAAATAATGTTATTTCGTAGATAGCGCGTATAAAAAAAATATGGCTTACTGGGAGCCTGTAAGCACCCGTCCTACCCTCGCCGATTCATATTCATGCCAACTTCCTCCACCATCGTACACTTGACGATGATGTCGCGCATGGATTTACAAACATATTTTACAAACAGTGGCCCAAAACTTTCAAATTTCTTTTAAATATTGTATCTTTTAAGATGCTCAAATTTTCTTGCACATTTACGTAGTGATTTTTTCCCTTTCTTGTGTCAAATGTATAAGGAACATATATCTTTTTTTTTTGGCTGGCTGGAAATATTGCATGCATGCACTGGGTTGCTGTGATACCATGCCAAAAATTTCATTTTATCGTTGAAGCAAAGTATCTTGATTTTCTTGTTTTTCCTCTTGTTGCTGTTGTTATTATTGTTAAGATGGGGTTTAATTGTTTTAATCAGTTTTTGTCTGTGTTTCTCTTGTCTTCTACAGGTTTGGTTTCAGAACAGACGAGCGAAATGGCGTCGTCAGGAAAAGATGGAAGCTAGTACTCTAAAATTGAAAGACTCTTCCCTACCGAGCATCAGTCGATGTATACCATCTTCAATGGCAAGCTCTTTGCCTCTGGATCCATGGCTTAACCCCTTATCTACCGCTCGACAATTACCAGCCCTCTCCTTGCCTGGTATTCTTCATCCATCGCTGTCTGCTAGTGTCGCTGCCGCTGCAGCAATAGCGGCTGCCGGTGGACCTCTTCCCCCGGGACTGACCCATCTTAGTGCTGCATTCCCCTTTTTAGCAGCCCATCAGCAACACCAGCAGCAGCGCCAGCAAGCAGCGGTGGCCGCTGTCGCAGCAGCCGCCAACCAATCGGCGACTGCTGCGTCTGCATTTCCGCTGCTCAGTCCTACTCGTCTGACATCGCCTCTCGGCCGTTCAGGTAGTCAGGAGCGCTTGAACAGCCAAGAAAGTGCAAGCGGTGAGAGTTCTAGCGGGAGTGATCTGGGAGGATCATTAGGGGAAGACCAACAGAGCTCCAGTATTGTAACGCTACGCAAAAAGGCGATGGCACACCTGGAAAATATCGTCAGAAACAGTGGGGGCGAAAGCCCCCCTCCCCTTTCTGATTCACGCTGAATTTCTTTTATGTGCTTGAATAGCCCCTTTAAAAACAGTTGGTGTACAGGTTATACATAAAAATATTATTAACAGATAAAAGGCCTCTCCTTTATTATCTTAAAAAACAAACACTTTTTTCTTGCCTGAAGATAAGAGTATAAGGTTACTGTATATATTTCGAAGTATTTTCATTATTAAAATAGCGGGAAGAGACAGTCTTTTTTTTAAGTAACAAGGCGCGCGTGTTTATCGCTCACATCATTTCTAAAACATACATATAGGCTAATCACAGTACAATATTTATTAATTGTTATTTTTGTGTTAATATTTCTACCATATCATTAATGTTTTTGCAAATTTGTATGATCTATTATCACTTGGATTGTTATATTTTTTAATGTTTCACGCATTACGTTCTTTGCCTTGATTAATTCAATTTCTTGCCTTTATGCAACAACAAAATGTTATTTCAAAGCAAATAACATTTCACTACGCAGGCATAACTATTCTTTATTATTTTGTTTAATGTTAAACTATGCACATCTTCTTTTAAAGGGGGACAGTAATTGCTTCTTAGCGGGTAACATGCAATATAAATTAGATGCATTGATTTTAAAAAATCGTTGGAAACGATAGACCGTTATCGTATTTCATGCACTCACGAGGATGTGAGAGTGGATGTGTGTGTGCGAGGGTGTACTTGAGTTTTTTCAGACGTGTATCAATCAGATCGTGATTTTCAGTCTGGAACCGACCTTTAACGTCACCATCCGAAAGACGTGACCAGGGCTCGAACCTCGAACCCCTTCATCAGCTCGTAACTTCCCCATGTAGTTTGGATTACAGGCTTAGGCCACAACGCCCAGTTAAATGAGATACCCACAGAAAATGAAAGATGAAGCAAAGTATTCTGTTTCGGTTACCTTGTTTGCTCAGTTTTTCATGGATACTCTTATTGCTTTCTAGATAATCAAATGGAGAGTACATAGTATAGGAATGGAGACATTTATTATCGATAAATTTCTGTCGATTCATCTTCATCATTGTCATCAAAAGGTCAGTGATGACGATTCTAAAAGAATCATTTTGAATTCAACAACTTTTCAACATCGATCAATGTAAAACAAGAAACAAAACAAGCTACAGTAGCATGATATACTTTTTTTTCTAATCTGATGCTTTTCTCGTGTCTCATTTCTATTTATTATTGTTATTATTGTTATTATTATTATTATTATTATTATTATTATTATCATTATTATCATTATTATTATTATTATCATTATTGTCATCATCATTATCATCATCATCATCATCATCACCATCATCATTATTATTATTTTTATCAATATCATCATCATTTTCAAACCTTTTTCGTTATTTGATCTGTTCGTCATCAAAATGTATATACTATACATGCACTTTTCTATGAAATTTGTGAATTATCCTTCATGCCAGTATTTCATGTATACGTTCAATGTTATTGATACTTTCATGATGAAACGTATCTCATTTCTCAGTCGTCAACTTCTCCTTATTTGTATGAAATGTGAATAAGTTTGTATATAATTCGAAACAAATTATAATGATGTAATGTAATTTCCGAGAAAAAGATGGTAGGAAGTCTACTAGTATATGCGTTCTTGTCTGTGCGAGAGTTGTCTTATGTTTACGCAATGATCCTTGTTGATTTTCACAATCCTTGTGCTGATTATTAAAGCAAGACATTTAGACAACTGTATAAGTTTCCCATATTTTGTAATGATTTTATCTGTTGTCTTTAAGCACAGTTAGGCTTATCATGCTTATTGTGATGTTTGGGGAGAACACTACCAAAATGGATCGGTTAGCGGAGAGAGGGGGGGAGGGTAGAGGGAGGGAGAGAAAGAGAGAGAGAGAGAGAGAAGAGAAGAGACAAAGGGGGAGAGAGAGCGGGGTAGAAGAAAAGTGACTGAGAAATGATAGAGAAAAATAAATAACTTGTATTCTTTAATGTACCTTGGAATAATCCAACGTCCCTCTACACATCAAAGCAAGAAAATGCACTAATCCTCTTGTTAATGGATCCTTTTTCATCCCTTGTCTCCCCTTTTCCACTTATCTTTGTTTCTTTTCTTTTCATGTTCGCATAATTTCACGGGTGCAGCTACAGCCCCTATGCCCTAACTACAGTGCCCTGGGAACGATTTTTGACAGGGGCGGATCCAGCTTTCGCCAATTGGGGGGAGGGGGCGTAAAACATTTTCACAATCTTCCCCGATCGGCCATTCAAACTTGATTTTTGTTTGTTTCTTTGAAAGGGTTTTCATAACAGTTACTTCTTAGCTATATGCTTATAAGACAACTTACATATATAGTAATCTCATAAGCCCTATTGAATATTGTGAGCGCGAAGCGCGAGCTATTTTTCTTGGAAATTTCAAGTATTTTGTCCTATAAATTGAACATTCTTGTTCGTGATCCTGAACAAGATGCATATAATGTAAAAATGAACCTGTTAAGGACCATTTGTATTATTAGCCATGAAGACGATGCATATTTCAACAATCAAATAAAGCGAGCGCGAAGCGTGAGCTGAAAATTTTTGACATTTCAACCAAAAAAAATGACATTTTCTTAGAACTTTTAGCAATCATGAACAGGAAAGGTATATCTAAACAAAGCGCGCGCAAAGTGCGAGCGGATAAAGAGCTTTAGACCTAATATGTAAAACGGGTCCCTCTATTCATGTTTGTAAATCATGAAAAGGATGGGTAATTTGGTATAATGCATCAATAATGTGTGCACGAAACGCGAGCAGAAATTTTTTGATATTCTAGTCTCAAATTTGATAATTTAAGCATATTTTAAATAAAAAACAAGCTGCGTATCTCAATAAAATGCGTGCGTGTGTTTTAGAATTATGCCTATGTATCTAGGCATTCTTAATATATTTTCATCATGAAAATCAATAATGCGAGCGCGAGCTGAAAATATTTGATAATCCGATCTGAAAATTATAAATTTAAGCACTGATTCAAGCATTGTGTAGGAAAATTGTTAGGTGGATATTATGGATCGCTCTTAATAAAAATGATGTGAACGCGAAGCGCAAGCTGATATTTTTGTTATTTTTATTTTGATCGACCTGGACATTCTTAGGAAATTTTGTCATCATATGAAAATGATGACTCTCTTCTATTCCTCTTCCTAAGCATGATATATTCCAGTCTGAAAAAAGGGACAATTTAATTGTTAGGAATTCATAAAAATGTTATTATTGTAATTATTAATCTAATAGGCCTAACGACAGCTCAAAATTGATTGATAAAGGACTGAAAACTGGACATGTAAAGCACTTTTGTAAATACGAATAGAATGCATGGGTTAATATATTTGTAACAATTAATGAAAAGTGGATTTTAAAGGTCAAGTCCAGCCCAGGAAAATGCTGACTTGAATAAATAGAGAAAAATCAAACTAGCATAGTGCTGAAAATTTCATCAAAATCGGATGTAAAATAAGAAAGTTATGATATTTTAAAGTTTCGCCTATTTTTAACAAAACAGTGATATGCACAACTAGGTGAGTCAGTCGGTGATGTCCATCACTCACTATTTCTTTTGTTTTTTATTGTTTGATTTATACAATATTTCATTTTTTATAGATTTGACAATAAGGACCAACTTGACTGAACCATATAGTATTACCCAATGCTAATTCCACATGTTCAGGGATGAATTAATCGTTTTTAATATCACTTGACAATGAGGAGAAAATTATAATATTTCAAAAGAAATAGTGAGTGGATGACGTCATAGTCTCCTCATTTGCATACCAGCCAGGATGTGCATATAACTGTTTTGTGAAATTAAGCGAAACTAAAATGTCATAACTTTCTTATTTTACATCCGATTTTGATGAAATTTTCAGTGTTATGCTTCTTGGATT
Source organism: Lytechinus pictus (assembly GCF_037042905.1). Classification (NCBI taxonomy): domain Eukaryota; kingdom Metazoa; phylum Echinodermata; class Echinoidea; order Temnopleuroida; family Toxopneustidae; genus Lytechinus; species Lytechinus pictus. The sequence continues at coordinate 2,542,484 of NC_087249.1, read as the reverse complement.
TTTCTCTTTTTATTCAAATCAGCCTTTTGTTGGGCTGGACTTGTCCTTTAAGTATAGAATAACTTATTATTATTATAGAGGTATACATTATTCACCAATCAAAATGAGAGCGCGCAGCGCTGGCCGATGGGTTTTGACAATGAAACCTGAAAAGTGATATTTTGAGAAATTTAAAGAATGCACGAAGAGAATAGGTACTTGACAACAAATAATGCGAGCGCGCAGCGCGAGCTGAAAATGTTCATATACTGAGACCATAAAATGGACATTATTTTTACAGAGCACGTTTTAAAAATCAGCTTGTAAATCAAACAAAACAAAGAAAATTCGATGTCATCGCTGAAATATGTTTTGTATATTGACTTCAAAACTTGATATATTAAGCTCCATATCAACCTATTGAGGAAAAATCTTACGTATCTCATCAAACATGCATTATTTTATTCATTCGTCTTCCTCCTCTTTTTCTCCTCTCGTTTCCCTTTTTTTTTCTCAGCCCCTCCCCTGGATCCGCCTATGTAAACTTGACAAGCAAAAAAACAACAACAAAAAACAACAAACAAACAAAACAATTTCACTGCAAAATGAAGGTCGTTTTGGTGTCAAAAACGGTTTCAACACAAGATGTTGGTCATTTTTCATGCATTTCTTTTATGTAACACATCAACCAGAATTTCAGGGGGTGCTGCCAATGGAAAATAATACACGCAGCACCCCTGGGGAAAATATTAGGGGTGCTTCAGCAATCCCAGCACCCCCACTTCCCAGGGCCGTGCCTAGCTACCCATTACACCCCTTGTAGTAACGGCAATACGGGTCCAGTTAGAAACATTCCTGATACCGCTCAAGCACAAGCGTGCAGAAGGGGGCTCTTGCCCCCCCCCCCAAAAAAAAAAAAGAAGAGAAAACGAAAGAGAGAAGGGTGAAATATGATATCATGTACTGAATAATATGTAAAAATCCAACACAAACTTGGATTTTGTAATTAAGTTGTCGATTTTTTTTTCATGAATTATAATACGCGATACACCTTATCTAGCCCCTTCAATTTTTTGGGGGGCTCATTACGCAACTGCACTCATGTTTTTTTAAATCACAGTGGCGTAATGAACCAAGCATTTTGAGCGGCGACTTGTGTAAAAAAATTCCGAGCAATCGAAAATGTGGGCCTTTTTCAAGTAAAATATATAATTTCGTGATTCTCAGCAAGTAATATCACATTTCACCCTTTTCTTTCTTTTCTCTTTTTTTTCCTTGGTCGTGATCGGTTTTTTTTATGGGGGGCAGAGCCCCAGCCCACATCTGTCTACGAGTGCAGACTTAAAACTTTGCAGTATATCGATTTTTTAAACCAAAACACGTATCTTATGATTTGTTTCCTTTACATCGTTCTCTATCAGAGAGCCCCTTTGTGCAATCGACTTACTTTGGATCAGTCCCTTTAACACAATGATTCCTATAACCGAAGATACACAAAAGGCAAAACATACATGACGTACATCTCACCAATTATCCTTGATTGGATTGTATGCAGACGGAATGTCTGACTTTGTTAAAATGAGATTTGTTTTGACTAGGAAAAAACATTTAGATTAATTGACATCAAAATCTATCCTCCCCGCTTATCATGATCAATAACCAACACAATGCTAATTAAACAGGATTTGTTTTCAAATTAGGAGAACGGACTTCAGCCATTAGGGCGAACGTTGTGTCATTTGGCACATTGATTTTAAGTTTGAAAAATTGAAATACATGTATATCATGTATTTCATAAATTATGTATTTAATAAATTTATCAGAGTAACAAAATATCTCGCCAGAGGAGTTATTCTACGTGAGCATCGTTTGATGATAAAATGCTAAAATTTGCTAGGTTAAACTGATGTATCGCTATCATTAAAAAGATAGTTCACCCTGACAAAAAGTTTATTGTAAAAATAGCAGAAAAAATAATTAGAAATAACACCCAAGATTTGAGAAAAATCCCTCCAAAAATAAAAAGGTTAGGATTTTAATTATTTTATTTGTCACGTCATATGCGAGCAGCTTTCCTATAATGGCAAAAAAAAAATGAAATGTCATTTTCTCAGAAAACGGAAAATGTTTTACTGTGCCTTGACTGTATGAAAAGAAAATTCACACCCTTCCCTAAAAATAAAACAAAAATAAGGCATCACGAACCATTAAATTTATGCACTTTATATTACATAATATATGGGGCAACTACTCGTTTATGACGCCACAAGTCCAAAAATTAGAATTCTAATAACTTTCTTAATCTTTGATGGATTTTCCTAAAAATTTCACCAGTGTTTTTAATTTTTTTTTCTGCTATTTTTACGACAAACTTTTCTTCAGGTCGAACTTCCTCTTTAAATAGATGACCATATCTCGCCACTGTGACCCGAAAATAAAATACTGTTCAATAAACATGGTAAAACAGATATGGCGTAGTTAGTTTTGTGTCACGTTATGAGTGGGTGATCTTTATGAAAATGTTTTTTTTTCTTTTATCACAGAATTATATTACTGTATTCCATAAAGTTATAGATATGCTTTGCTAAATATCTTTGCAATATATTTATCCAGGTTCATCTTCACTTAAAGTTTAGTTTTTACAATGGATTGCTGATCATGCATGCTAGAAAAATCATGAGTTATGAAAAAATGATAATTATAAAAATGTATATATCACGTTATAAACCAAAGGAATTATATTCTTAAATGGGACACTATTTAATGTGAAAATGAAAAGAAAAAAAAAAGAAGATCACAACCCCAATGCATACAAAGAGCCAACGGTCGAGCAGTCGCCAATAATTGATACCAATACTTGGCCCATCAGCATAACGCATTTCATTCGATCTGGTGTATTATGTGTGATTGTGTTTATAGAATTGACAAGTAAAGATTTTCTGTCATTTCGTCAATTAGGCCAGACACGTTTGATCCTTTACTGTTATTATCTCGTGCTTTTAACTATACGGACATGTTTGGCTAATGAAGTATTCGCAAAGCCTACGACTTTTGACGAGCGTTTTTGTTGAACGCAGACGGTACGACTACTATAGCATAACAGGCTTGATGATGTCATTTCCAGTGCATTGGTATTAGAAAATCGTTCAAATATCTTTCTATATACTGGGACGTACATGTACATGTCACTGCTTCAATGCGTGGTTAATGAGTCTAAGTATCAAATATCATACTGATAGAGGAATTACTAATATTTTTAATTACTGGTTTAAGGTTCAAAAGAGTGACATACTATAAACCCCAAAAAATCAAGGTTGCTGTTGTTATTTTTGTTTGTTTGTTTGTTTTATTTTTATTTCTGCGTTCACAATACATTATCAAAAATATTTACATTGTTTGTAATATACAAAATAATGTATACAATATAAACATAATACATAATTAGAAAAAAAAAATGGTGTGGGCATATACTTCACATTTTAATAATAAAAAAGAAACATTAACAAAATTTAATGAACGCAGGAGACCGCCATCGTGAGCGGTTAAGCTTGTAATTGATGGCGTCCTCATAAAAAGGGTTCGTGACTATGATTGGTAATTACTGAACAAGTGGGTGCAATGCAGGTGCAGGTGCGGGTGCTGAAGATAGCTGTAGAATTTATATTTTATATGAATAAGATAGAATTATATTTCTTTTAAGAGTTGATTTTAAAGAGTATAAAGTGGAACAAGATTTAATATTTTTTGCAAGATTATTCCAAATGTCTGGACCATGATGTCGAATTGATTTAGAGGTAATTAACAGTCTGGGGTTTGTGAGATGAAAGTTTCTAGATGTACGAGTTGGGTAGGTATTGAACTTAAACATAATCATCAAAAGAAGAAGGAAGTAGGTTATTAATATACTTAAACATAATGATAGCTACTTGAAGAGTATACAAGTCGGCAACTTTTAGTGTTTTCTGTTTGAAAAATAATGGATCAGTGTGAGCCAAGTAATGAGATCCTGTACAAATGCGAATAACTCTCTTTTGTAATTTGAAAATAGAAGTCAGCTTTTTTTATAGAGCCACAATTAGCCCAAACAACGTTACAATAAGTAATATACGGGAGTACTAAGGAATTGTACAATAGGAATAAAGTTTTAAGAGGCAAAATTTTAACTTAGAAATAATTCCAATGCTTCTCGAAATACACATTGTAATAATATTACACATTGTAATATTTTGAATAGGTAAACTAGTCAGTTTTTACTATTGTCGCCTTGTTAATTTGCTTTCCTTTATTTCCAAAAACAGGAAAATTTCTTTATTCTATAAGTAATATACGGGAGTACTAAGGAATTGTACAATAGGAATAAAGTTTTAAGAAGCAAAATAAATTTTAACTTAGAAATAATTCCAATGCTTCTCGAAATACACATTGTAATAATATTACACATTGTAATATTTTGAATAGGTAAACTAGTCAATTTTGACTATTGTCGCCTTGTTAATTTGCTTTCCTTTATTTCCAAAAACAGGAAAATTTCTTTATTCTATAAGTAATATACGGGAGTACTAAGGAATTGTACAATAGGAATAAAGTTTTAAGAAGCAAAATAAATTTTAACTTAGAAATAATTCCAATGCTTCTCGAAATACACATTGTAATAATATTACACATTGTAATATTTTGAATAGGTAAACTAGTCAGTTTTGACTATTGTCGCCTTGTTAATTTGCTTTCCTTTATTTCCAAAAACAGGAAAATTTCTTTATTCTATAAGTAATATACGGGAGTACTAAGGAATTGTACAATAGGAATAAAGTTTTAAGAAGCAAAATAAATTTTAACTTAGAAATAATTCCAATGCTTCTCGAAATACACATTGTAATAATATTACACATTGTAATATTTTGAATAGGTAAACTAGTCAGTTTTGACTATTGTCGCCTTGTTAATTTGCTTTCCTTTATTTCCAAAAACAGGAAAATTTCTTTATTCTATATCAGTTAGAAAAAGTAAAGGAAAGAGAGGAAAGAAAAGTTCCTAGAAAATCATGCAAGACCACCTCTCCTGCCCTGTATCTATTAAGGATACTCATATCACGATGTATTGATTTTTGTAGGAAGTAAGGACGCCTATATATAGTACGTTATATCAACGTGATCACCGATCAGATGCGTATAGAGACTCTAGATATAGGGGATGACAAATATCGGGGGGGGGGGGGGGCTGGGGGTTGGGGCTGGTCTTCTGGTGAGGATGGTCATGTTACAAATTTTAAGCGCCAGTTAAGAAGTATTTATCAACATACCCGCAAAGTTAGGACACCCATGCACGCATATATTCAACCACTCTGAGGAAATTGCATGTGTGTATAATAACGTTGGAAATAATGAAGTAATGTTACAATTTTCCAATCATATTTATGTTGGTTTTATTTTGAAGTCCTCATGATATCAGGTCACCGAATATTAATTCAAACAAAATATGGATTGATTAAGCTAAGTTCAAGGTGTTCAAATATAAAATATGATATATATTATAATTAAACAGAAATAGTAAGATCTGACCAACAAAATGTCAAGTCGGACGTCTTGGCCTTCTTTTTTACCTGGAACCATTGACAAACTGTTTTAGGGTCATAGATCTGACCCACGATCTATTTAGAATGTATTATCACGAACAAATTCTTGAAATACTATATGGTTTTATATAGTGTTACTTATCATTGTTTTTCAGTTTAATATGTATGTTTTTCTTTATGTGTTCCAATACAATACAATACAATGTAATACAATACAATACAATACAATGCAATACAATACAATACAATACAATACAATACAATACAATACAATACAATACAATACAATACAATACAATACAATACAATAAAATAAAATACAATATTACAATACAATACAATACAATATAATACAATACAATACAATACAATACAATACAACACAATATTATACAGTTATTGCCTACCTAGAGTTTGAATATAACATTTCCTCTCCCCGACGGAGTTATATTTTTCCCAAGGGATTATATTTTGCCCGAAGCGCGCAGCGCTGAGGGAAAATAATATTATCCCGAGGGGAAAATATAGCGTCGGAGGGGAGTTGAAATGTTATTTATTAAAACGATAGACCAGGCAATATCTGTTATATTATATAGTATATGTGGATTCGCCATCAGAAATTGCAGGCATCATCTGGCTCAAACCCGAAATTCTTGCTACAGCTCTGATCCATCTACGTCATAATAGATTTTTTTTTTTGAAAATACATCAAACGCGTTCTTCATGCAATCGACGCGTTAACATTAGCGCGTACATCAAATAAACTACCTTGTTACGCAACTTGTATGCAGCGAGTGACGTCACCTTAGTGAATATAACGCCGCAATTGAAAATACAACGCAGTATATTCCCTGAGGTGACGTAAAAACCTAGAATATAACAAACGCGATCCTCGCAGCTATGGTCACGTGATGGCGTATTGACCTATCACTGATTTGAATCTACATAACCTATGTAATATAATACATTATCACCCGTATCAGACATCTGAGCTGGTCATTTGCAAAACCGTATTGCCCTACATTGTATGAATATTGGGAAGAATAGGTATATTGTTTGTATTTTCCTCGGTCTCAATGCACGTATTGACTTTGCGTGCAGAGACAACACAAAATATACCTTTGTATTTTCCCTGGTGTCACATCCGGGCCTTTGGGGATGCGTATGAAGAGATACGCTTCATAATGATCCGCGCACCAACAATACATGTCATAATAAAGACAACGCTGGATCTGGGCGCTTCCAACTACGTGATAATGGAAGAGTGCAGAGCCTAGACCCTGATATTAACATGGCACAATAGAACTCTATTCTTAAAAGAAATATCACCATTATCATTATTTTTGCTCTAGATATCTGATTTGGATGATAATAGATATATTGACTGGCTCTTCTTTCTGGGAACATCAAACATATGCCCTAAAAAGACCCATATTGCCCTCGTCTAAAGACTCTGGCCAATATGATTCTTTTGCTGGCAATATATTTGATGTTCCCCTCAAGGCCAGTCAATATTATATAAATACAATACAATACAAATATAGGACTTCTAGGATTTTACTTGAAATCGAAAACATACAAAATTCATAACTTAAGTATCTTCATTATCTACACACAATGAAACGATGTCTCTTTATGCATCTCTTTATAGATTTAGAGGCCTATGTCTTCATCACCTCTAAATGATTATTAAAAGTTTGTTATACGGATTCATGTCAATAACAGAAAAAGGACCTTACCCTTACCCTAAAACCTTACAACTTCAATAACGATTCGTGCGTATGGAAAGTTTATGATATACATGTTTGTCATTCGTATATTAAACATCATCAAACCTAGATCAGTTAGCGAATAAAACACAATATCGACAGATCGAGGAGAAGTCAAACTTGATCTGCGTTTCTTCCATTTTCATCGGAATTAATATGCTCTGTCCTATGAAATCATGCCAAGTATATCTCGTCTAATTTTACGATCAATTTGATGAATAATCAAACACAAAAATTATTCAATAAAAACTTGATGTCTTGTATAAATGAAACAAAGAGAAAAATCACAGTATAATAATTATGATTGGATATTATTTGAAAATTTTAATTTCAGTGTTAGTATGGAAAGCATGATTGATACGTGTCACAGCATGAGCTGTTTTGGCATCATTAATGAAATAGAAAAGATCAATAAAGCAGGCCCTACAATGTCAGAAAATATAAGTATATTTTCGAACATAATATATGCGTTATTTTGTTTTCCCTATGATAAGAAACATTCCTTCTGATTCCTCAAAGCATGGACCTACTAGAGAGGTCCATGCTAAAAAAAATGAAGAAAAAATCCTCACAAATAATCGGTGACACCAAGGTGAGATACTTCTCATTTTAATTGACAACTACTCTATAGGATTAAGGAAACAGTGGGGGAAATCTTAACCCTTTGTTAAGGAGGTCCAGACGCTATTAATACTTAATTCGTTCCCCCATTTATGGTAAGTCAAACAGGTAAGATTTATTTAACTCATTCTCTCTTCCTCTCCCAAACTCTTTCTCTCTCTGTTTATCCCTTCTTCTCGGAGTCATGCTGAGTGTACAGGGGGCTGGCGCCAAACCAGACGGATTACCCAACGGACAGCTAGCGCTACCATATCACGCGACATTCACATCTCACTATAGCAGCTAATGAAGGACCGTTTCATCGTGTGAATTATAAAAGTATCTGAAATGCCTACGCCAGTTCCTCCCCCAGTTTTCATAGTTTGTCATTCCCAAGAATTATGAGCAACAACAATATGTTAAGGCCAAAATTAACACCATCATGGATTATTATTTTCATAATTTATATATCAGTTTGGATAAAGATAATAATGTACGAATGATGCAACGTATGCGACGAAGACTAGCTCATTAGAGCTCCACTCATAAGACATTATCTATTCATGGTTCGCTGACCCTTTATAACTACAACGAAACCTGTCAGATCCGGGACCAGCTTGAGCCTTGATGGCTTTTATGACATGGACAGGACATGACAGAAAAAGGTCTCGGTCTATTCAAAGTACATTAATTCGATAAATTAATGGGCAAAAGAGGAGTGGAGACGATAATCAAGAGTGCAGAAAGGTAATTAAAAAGTGGCTTAATAGAAATGGGTAATGAAGTGAGAGAGATTAAAAAGAAAAATAGAGATAGCGAGAGAGAGAGAGAGAAGGGGGGGGAGAGAGAGAGGGGGGAAAGGGAGAGGGGGAGAGGGGGGGGGGGGGAGAAAGAAGAAGGAAGAGAGCGAGGGGGTAGAACGAAGTTGGAAACAGATTAGAAAGAAATAATTTCTCGACATGTCTTTCAGACAGGTAGTTCTAGTTTTGTAGATTTTTATAAAACCACCAATAAACTGTTTTTTAATAATTTTTAAGTGGACATTAATTTTATTTGCCTTCCAAATGCGACCACTAGTCATCTAATGAAGATAGCAATGTATCCATTCACCTTCTAAAGACTCCATGGCGTAATAAAAGGCATTGAATCATCAATAACGTGAACAGTAAATTCAGAGCGAGAAATTGCTATTGCAAACTAACTAGCTAAAAAAATAAATCTAAACACATATATATCAGGCCCCCTCCAACTGACATGCAGGCACACCCTTGCTTCATCTAAACTACGCCGATATGTGACGGTTTACCCCAATGCTTTTCATTCTTTTTTTTTGAGGGGGGGGGGGGGTCTTCCTTGAACGAAATTCAGCGTTTCAAAAAATCGCCGAAGTACATCAGGATATCCGATATCAGTCGCAAAAGGCATCTCTGAAGTCACTATGGGATTCGGATTCAGCATAGCAATTAGGCATTCTGTGAAATAAGGACGTCTGTGAAGATGTAAAGTTTAGCCTTGTTCTCCGAGGTACGCCCATCGTACAATCACAGAGCACAAGAGAGGCGAGCGCCCTCCCTACGATTTTTATGTCAATAATTGGAATTATATGAATAAAAAAGTGAAAGCCTAAAGAAAGGAAAGTATAAAAGGAAGAGGATAGATTCGTCTTCGTCCCTGTCAAAATATCCAAAGGCCGCCCTCGGTGCCGTCACAAATCTTAAGCTCCTTATTGTCTCTATTAAAGGACAAGTCCACCCCAACAAAAGTTGATTTGAATAAAAAGAGAAAAATCCAACAAGCATAACACCGAAAATTTCATCAAAATCGGATGTAAAATAAGAAAGTTATGACATTTTAAAGTTTCGCTTAATTTCACAAAACAGTTATATGCACATCCCGGTCAGTATGCAAATGAGGGAACTGATGACATCACTCACAATTTCTTTTGTATTTTATTACATGAAATATGAAATGTTCTAATTTTCTATTCATTGTCTTGTGAAACAAAGTTTTATTTCTCCCTGAACATGTGGAATTAGCATTGTTTAATATTATTTGGTTCAGTCAAGTTGGTCCTTATTCTCATATCTGTGAAAAATGAAATATTGTATAATTCAGACAATAAAAAATAAAAGAAATAGTGAGTGAGGGACATCAACGACTGTCTCATTTGCATGTCACTGAGTTGTGCATATCACTGTTTTGGGAAAAATAAGCGAAACTTTAAAATGTCATAACTTTCTTATTTTAAATCCGATTTTGATGTAATTTTCAGCGTTACGCTAGTTTGATTTTTCTCTATTCATTCAAATCAACATTTTTTGGGTGTGGACTTGACCTTTAAATTGGACACCCATTTATACAAAATTTGAACAAGTGAAGCTCAAATGTGTACGCAAAGTGTGCAGGATTGTACTAGGTGATACAAAGCCTGACCATTAATAATCAGTATTGTTTTCTTTTAGTTAAACGATCAACATTAAAGAAAATCATTGACAAAAACCAGAGGCCACTTATTTGAACGTTAACATGTTTAACCTGATTTTGTATAGGCCTACATGTCCTCGTTTTTCTTTTTGTGTTTTCCGTGCCCTCTCGCATTGCCTCCCGAATGATGGAAATCGGTGTCTCTAAACTAAGGGCTAACATATTGCTCGCAAACCCAACCCTGAATGAGTTTTGTTGCAAAAGGGGTTAGGTCCACTCTGGACCACTGTTGCACCCACAAATGTAATAACGCCCACAAATGTAATAACACTTTACCCACAAATGTAATAACGCCCACAAATGTAATAACACTTTACCCACAAATGTAATAATTTTTGATCGCCCACAAATGTAATAATGACTTTACCCACAAATGTAATAAGTTTGAAGGGATTTTTGGCGAATCCGTTCTAAACTAAAATCATATATAGTAATGCGTTCATATAGGACAAAAGTGCAAAGTCTTTTTTTCCAGACCCGGTTATTTCAAAAATTATAATATAAGTCCAAAGTCTTTTTTTTTCCAGACACGGTCATTGAAAAATTATAATATAAGTCCAAAGTCTTTTTTTTTCCGGACACGGTTATTGAAAAAAATATAAAATGAATCCAAACTAGGATACGATAATGATATTCCAGTGGAATGAAAATGAGAATCGAGCTTAGTCTTTTCTCCAGACCCAGTTAATTAATCTTTGTTGTTGTTTGAACTTACACGGTGCGTATTGTGAATATATGCGCTAAGAGTAAATTGAGAATCAAGCGTAGTCTTTCTCCACACCCGGTTACTTAAAACTAAAAACTAAATCCTTATAGTAATGCTTTCATATAGCACAAAAGTGCAAAGTCTTTTTTCCAGACCTGGTTAATTAAATATTTATGACATAAGTCTAAATTAAGTCTTTTTTTCAAGACCCGGTTGTTTCAAACATTACAACATAAGTCCAAAGTCTTTTTTCCAGACCCATTTATTTCAAAAATTATAATATAAGTCCTAACTAAGATACCATAATGATATTCCAGTGGAATAAAAATAAAAATCGAGCTTAGTCTTTTCTCCAAACCCTGTTATTCGAAAATTATAAATAACAATACAACAACAACACAAACAGTATAAAGACCCCATAATCTTATTAATGCTGGATAACATGGACATATAGCATAGTCTTTCAGCCAGACCCAGTTATTTTTTTCCTTCAAAATAACGCTAACAGTAATAATAAGAAAATTCCAAATCTAAGACCAAACAATCCTTCAACCTAAGAACCTGTTTTAAAAAGAGGTTTAGAGCATTGTCTTTATTCCAGACCTAATCATTAAAAAAATTACCCCCAAAAAAAATCTTCTAACGCAAGACTATATCATATTCTTATTCTTCTGGAATAACACGAGTTTTAAAACGTACTCTTTTCTCCAAACCCGGTTATTTAGAAGAAAATGAATTAAAAAACTTCAACAGTTCAAATCTAAGACCAATCTTCAAAAGTTACACCCTTATTGGGTGTAAAAATATGTATTTACCCCGCACCCAGTTTTTTTTTAATAATACTAAGACCCCTACAAAACATTGTAATAATGCATGGATAAAGCAAACATCCTTTCTCCAGACTTGGTTATTATTTGAAAAAAAAGATAGCTTTTATAAATATTCTAAAACGAATACCCAATAATCTAATTACTGTGGAATAACATGAAGATCGATTGTAGACTTTCCTCCAGACACAGTTATTTCAAGAATAAAAAAGCAATAAAACCCAACCCCAACAACGAATCTAAGAACCAACAATCTTCCAAATTAAGATCATGTAGAAAAGCACATGTTTAGAGCGTTGTCTGTATTCCAGACCCAGTCATTTTAAAAATAATTCAAACAGTCATAAAAAACACAAGACTTTGTCATATTCTTATTCCTGTAGAATTACACGAGTATTATGCTTAGTCTTTCGTCTAGACCAGGTTATTTAAAAAATAAAGAAATATTGAAAAAAAAAAAAATAAGACCAAATTTCAAAATTAAGCCCAGTTAAAATGATTGGGTTTAGAGTGTTGTCTGTACCCCCAGTTCTCTGAAAAATACAAATTAAGCGAAACTTTAATCTTAAAACTTAACCCCAGCATCTTCTAAACTACTAAAACCCTGTGATAACGCATACCACGAAAACGACAAATTAATCATAGGCCTAAATGTTCATATCTGAATGATACAGACCTTAAAAACTCAAGATAACAATAACAACGTTATTCTACATCAATGATATTGTGGGGTCTTTGTTGATATAGTTTGTTTGTTTTTATTGTTTCTTATAATTTCCTATTTTGAAATAACTGAGTCTGGAGCAAAGACTACACCATAGGTCTTTGTTTTGTTGTTTTAGTTTGGACTTATATTTTAATTTTTGAAGCAACCGGATCTGGAAAAAAGACTTTGAAATTATATTATAATTTTTGAAACAACCGGGTCTGGAAAAAAGACTTTGAACTTAGAGTATAATTTTTGAAACAACTGGGTCTGGAAAAAGACATTGCACATTTGTGCTATACGAACACATTACTATAGGGTTTTAGTTTTTAGTTACCGGGTCTGGAGAAAAGACTATGCTTGATTCTCAATTTACTCTTAGCGCATATATTCACAATATGCGCCGTATAAGTGAAAACAACAACAAAGACGCTAATTCCGCCAGTTCTAATTAACTGGGTCTGGAAAAAGACTAAGCTCAATTCTCATTTTTATTCCACTGGAATATCATTATCATATCTTAGTTTGGACTTATATTATAATTTTTGAAATAACCGGGTCTGGAAAAAAGACTTTGGACTTATATTATAATTTTTTTTAAACAACCGGGTCTAGAAAAAAGACTTTGAACTTATATTATAATTTTTTAAACAACCGGGTCTGGAAAAAGACTTTGGACTTATATTATAATTTTTGAAACAACCGGGTCTGGAAGAAAAGACTTTGGATCATATTATACTTTCTTTATTTTTGTGCACTTTTGTGCTATATGAACGTATTACTATAGGATTTCAGTTTAGAACGGATTCGCCAAAAATCCCTTCGAATTTATTACATTTGTGGGTAAAGTCATTATTACATTTGTGGGCGATCAAAATTATTACGTTTGTGGGCGTTATTACATTTGTGGGTAAAGTGTTATTACATTTGTGGGCGTTATTACATTTGTGGGTAAAGTGTTATTACATTTGTGGGCGTTATTACATTTGTGGGCGATTATTACATTTGTGGGTGTAACAACCACTCCGAGAAAAATCATGTTTTGTATTCTCCCTTATTGCAATATTCTTATGAGAAACTAAATTGTCATGATGTACTGTCCTAGCATGAACATGAAATTGGATTTAAAAGAAATATACCTGTCTTCAATTTTTTTCAATATATTTAAAAAAAAAATTATCTTTGTGGACCTAACCTCTTTTGCAAGCAAACTGAAATGAATCCGATCTCTTTTGAATAAAAAAGTGATTTTTCTTTGCCACTTTCATTTACGTTTTAATGTGAATTTCACATTTTATTTGGTATCATCATGCAGAGCGACTAAAAATCTATACTGGGTTTTGAAACAGAAAACAATAAAATTTATGAAAAATCTTTTGAGAAATGAGCTCTTCAGAATTCAATTCTTTTATTTCATTTCCATTCAAAAAACATAATACAAAGTAATATAAAGTAATACAAATCAAGTACAATTTTACAGAAGGGCATTCTTACTTCGTAAAAAAAACAAAACAGAAGAGTTTGGTCGCAAAAGAGGTTAGGTCCACTCCATGAAAATCATTTTTTTTTCAATTCTCCCATATTACCTAGGGATACCTAAGGAAATGTCTAAATGTAGTTATGTTATGCCTCTGCATAGTATTTAGTTCTAGGTTTTCCTCCACAAGATGGCTCACGTCCGGGAACAGGGCTTTCGTAATCATATTTTATTGGCTCATGTTTCTAGCATCTATCCAGAGCAGCTTCAAAACTGTGCACACTTGGGGCAGTGACAATTCATTATATAGGCTATTCCATGTCTTAAGAATATTACACTATTCTTATGCGAAACTAAATTGTCATGATACCTTACCATGTGAACATAAGATTGGGTATAAAGTAAATCTACCTGTCTTCATATTTTAAAAAATATTCTATTAAAAAAAATCTTTGTGGACCTAACCCCTTTTGCAACAAACTGAAATGGACCTAACCCCTTATGGAAAAAGAGTGATTTTTCTTTGCCATTTTGATCACTGTTTAATGAGAAATTCCACTTTTCTTTTGTATCATCTTATAGAGCTACTAAGTTTATACATTTAGGCCAAAAAAAAATTTAAAAAAAAAAATCAAATTTGATGAATAATGGACCTAACCCCCTTTGCAACTGAGCTCGGGAAAATGTCGAGCGGTTCGTCGCAAGAGGGCAATATTCCACTTCAGTCAGTGGGGTGACATAAAGCAGCTAAGGGCTTCGGCCATTTCACATAAATTTCTTTTGCATGAATGCTTCAAAAAATGTTTAATGCTTCATGAATTGGAATGCCAATCTTTATTCGCAAAAGATTAAGCGCACGCCGGACAAAGATAAACATTTTCTCTTTCCAAATCTCCTTCTATACGTCAAGTCCGCCCCTCGTACTTTGTTAAGGTCTTCTGCTTCTTGCGCGATTGCATGCCAACGAAAAATATTGACATAACTTGTCAATTGCTTAGTTTGCCTCAATCAATGCGATAAAAAATATATTTTTCGTTCGATTTATATGTTTGAATTTAAGCTCCATAAAACTTATGGTGATTGTAGGGAGCTTAATATTTATGGGCTAGCGCCATGAGATTGGTGTGTGCGCTCGATAGGACATCACCATTTTTAAGGGCCTAATTATTATTATTATTACATATCCAGAAAGGACTGAATGTAATTTAATTGCTGCAGGTTTAATCATGATTCGGGCAAAAAACATTTATACATTTCAAAAATATACTTGGCCTTACCCTGGGGCCTAATAGGCCTACGTTCCTGAAGATGGTCTAAATTATTTAAAGATACTGTATTTGAGCTGAATCCAACATGATATAGGCTAGGCCCTTAGCCTAACTTAAAAAAATACCACATGGTTGTTTTGGACTAATTTAGCACTGACAAATACATATATGATCTAGGACCCGCTCCGGGAACCATCTTAAAGGACTTGTAACTTTGCTGTAAAAGTAACTACTATGGTAACGAGGCTCAGCAGCCAATTATAATCAAGGTTTCCATGGTAGTTGCCATAATGGCAAAGTTACAACCAGATTGCAAGTATTTATGAAATTACGGGCCCCAGTGCTTTCGTCTTTGGACCAATCGAAATAGATACACGTGTCACCACCCATCCATACTACCTAAGTTACTCAAATATATTAAGTAAATAGCCTTGTTCCAAATGTTAACCCCACTCGTTCTGTGCAGTGGTACGAAACGTAATTACACGTAAATTATTTATTTTCAACAGGCTGAGCGGTATCAACTACGAGGTGCATTTTCTCAATAGCCAACTTCCGTTTACCTTTTGTTGTTAACCGCATGATTTCTACAAGAACAATGAAGGTGCTTGCAGTATTTACTGTTGCTTTAGTCTCCTTAATTTATCTGCTATTACCGGCAGGTGCAAAAGGAGACAAACAATCGAAGAAGGACCTTCTGGTTACTGACAAGGTAAGTTGGCTGTTGGGGAACATGGTTAAAAAAACAAATGAAATTACCTCAGACCCACGCGTAGGAAACTGTGTGGTGTGTATAATGAGGATGTCGGCTCAGGAGAGCTCGAGAGTAGAGTATCTCAGAAAATCTCAGAAAGGGGTAATCCAGACATCGCTGGCCATTCTGTGCTTTTGGGAACTGGTAGCCAAATTGAACTTGTACCTCCTTTCACCACGATATGTAAAGAATCTTCGCTTCGGCGATTTTGAAAAGAATTGATGCGAGTAGACAGGAATAACCGTCGTTTCTGGGGATTTATTCAACAATTTCTGACATTTTACTGTAATCCCCATTTACCGACGGTAGGGTGTACGTGTGGGCTCGCATGTGTTCTCATTCCCTCCCTTTTGTCAATTCACAGTCCAAAGTTTGATGTAATTTTACACATCGAATTTACAATCTAAGGATGTATAAAACAACAAACTTTTAAAATTTGATATTCCATTAACAAAATACTTTAAACGATATAGATGAAAAGGCATGAAAATTATACTTTACCGATGTTTAATTGGGTTGAACACGATAAAAATGGTCAAAATGGCAACCAAACTATAAAATATTTACAAACGAACGTCAACAATTACGAATGTGATATCGATATTGCTTTCGATATTATACGATCTGCTCCATATGCGAACGAAACCGATACTAGTTATACTAGTACTAGTACTAGTTATAATCGCGATATATCGATTCGAGACATTAAGTTAATAACGATAATGACGTCATTCAAGATGGCAACTTGCAAGAAAAACCGTCAGGTCAGGTGAAAATGTCTTAGATGACAGATTTCTCAATCATCCAGAGGATTTTTTTCAATAACTCCGGCCCAAGGTATGCAATTACTTAAGTTATTTATATTTCCCTGATAATGGAAACCATGAAACTTTCAATTTTGCTTAAAAAACAGTTTTAAATCGCGATCTATAAAACGCTAGTTCACTATACGTTGGCTGTAGGTACGGGGCCCCATCCCCTTCAGTCTATGTATGGTGAGTGGAGCCAACGTAGTTCAGCGGAACAACCAAAATACAGAGACTGAAGCTTTTGGTCTATGATGCGAGAGGCTTTGTTTACGATGCGAAGCTCCTCACACAACTGGTTACCTCTTTCCTCATGCGATGTTTAACGGGCTCAGTTTGCCATGGGTGGACAAGTTTTCAGATGACATCGACGCTTCCGCGGAATTATAATTTTTGTAATTATCCATCTACCCCGCATTTCCCTGCTCTTCAAGACCACTCTGCCACTTTCACAATGTTGACAAAAACTTATATTACAAAATCGATTCACTAAATAAATCACAAACAAGATATATCTGGGGATGAATCACTTTAGTAAACTGTATTATCTACTCGTGAAAATGGGAACCAGCATAGCTGGTTCCCATTTTCAGGAGTAGATAAAGACAGTTTACTAGTGAAATTTATTTCGTCAAGAGTCATCACTGACAAAATAAATCTCATTGGCAATCTCTCTCTATATCTACTCTTCAAAATGGGAACCATCTAAGAAAATTCTCCTGAATTATAAATGCTGGTTCCCATTTTCACGAGTAGATAAAGACAGTTTATTAATCAGATTTATTTCGTCAGAGAATCGTCACTAACGAAATAAATATTACTAGTAATCTGTCTTTATCTACTCGCTGAAATGGGAACCAGCGTGTACAACTCTATTGAGAATTTTCCACGCTGGTTCCCATTTTGGCGAGTAGATTAAACTAGTTTACTCTACTCGCTGAAATGGGAACCAGCGTGTACAACTCTATGTGGAGTTTTCCATAGAGTTGTACGCGCTGGTTCCCATTTCAGCGAGTAGAGTAAACTAGTTTACTCTAATACTAAATAGGTTCATTATTGCGGATTGAAATAATCGCTAGAGGGTATTCATTTGTCTCGCAATCTACTATGGTCAACAAGGAAATTCGTGATCACTCTCGCAAAAAGTGTTCACTGGCTTTCTAGGAAATTCGTGATCACTCTCGCAAAAAGTGTTCACTAGCTTACAAGTTCACGAGCTTTCGAGTGCCGCTGCAACTCTTTATCAAGTGACGAAAATGATCTGAAAACGTACTCTATTTATACTAATCTCCAGGACCGTACGCACGAACGCGAGAACAATAGGTGGGCATTGATCCGTTGCGTCGGTATGCGGTGCGGCCGGTAATCCGTATATGCAAATAAGCCGGGGGTATATGCAAATACGCCGTGGGTCGGCAATATGCAAATTAGACAAAATTGGCGGGCTCGCTAGTTTCCCGTGGGCGGGGGCTGACTAGCTGAGCGGTCCCTCGTTCGGGGCCGGGAACGATCGGGTCGGCGTGCACTGCCAGGTAAGGGGGTATTGTGCTGTCGGATGGTTCGCATCCAGAAGTCGGGGATGTCGATCCCGCTGTCTCTGTTGAAGTTGTTAGGACAAAGACGTAAACTAATAGCCTCCTTAATCCTGCGTGTATACCAATGTCTCTCTTTTGCAATGCAATGTACACCCTCCCAATCTGGGTGGTGTTGCTTCTCCCAAGCATGTTCTGCCACCGCGGATGTGTCGGTTCGCTGTAACCGAACATCGCGCTTGTGTTCAGAAATGAGTTCAACTATCGGTCGGGCTGTTTCTCCGATGTAAGACCCGTCACATCCCTGGCAAGGAATGTTGTATACTACGCCATCACGTCTGTGATCAGGGATAGGGTCTTTGGGGTGTACAAGCTGTTTGTGTAAGGTGGTGTCCGAGCGGAAAACCGTTCGGATACCGTGACCTTCTAATCGGCGTTTAAGTTGTTGTGAGAGGCCATCTATGTATGGCAAGACTGTGCAAGTCTTGAAAACCTTCTGATCCCTTGGTGGTTGTTTTTTCTTGAAAGTGTTCTTGATAAAACGGCGTGGGTAGCCGTTGCTGTACAAGGCGCCACGTATGTGTGCTCTTTCTTTCGGGAGTTCAGGTGGGTGAGTTATGATACGTGCTGCTCTGTCGAACAGGCATTTAACAAGACCCTTCTTGACCGATTTGTCGTGATGAGAATCATATGGTATGTATTGGTCTGTATGAGTGGGCTTGCGGTAGACAGATTAGTTTACTCTACTCGCTAAAATGGGAACCAGTGTGTACAACTCTATGGGGAGTTTTCCATAGAGTTGTACGCACTGGTTCCCATTTTGGCGAGTAGAGTAAAGTAGTTTATTAAATCTAATCGCCAAAATGGGAACCATCTAAGAAAATTCTCATGAATTATACATGTTGGTTCCCATTTTCACGAGTAGATAAAGACAATTTGTTAGATTTATTTCGTCAGAATCATCACTGACGAAATAAATCTCATTGGCATTCTCTCTCTCTATATCTACTCTTCAAAATGGGAACCATCTAAGAAAATTCTCCTGAATTATAATGGTTCCCATTTTCACGAGTAGATAAAGACAGTTTATTAATCAGCTTTATTTCGTCAGAGAATCATCACTAACGAAATAAATATCACTAGTAATCTGTCTTTATCTACTCGCTGAAATGGGAACCAGCATGTACAACTCTATTGAGAATTTTCCATAGAGTTGTACGCGCTGGTTCCCATTTCAGCGAGTAGAGTAAACTAGTTTACTCTACTCGCTAAAATGGGAACCAGTGTGTACAACTCTATGGGGAGTTTTCCACGCTGGTTCCCATTTTAGCGAGTAGAGAAAAGACGGCGACGATATCAATCTTTCTGATCTAAGCTCTTTGAAGGATTACTTTATCTAGAATCAGTGCGCCAGCTGCGGTGAAGCAGTGAACAAGCTCGAAAAAGGTAGGTAGGTCATGTCTTGTCGTGAAAAAGTGTCCTTTGGAAATTAGGAACTGGTTCCCAATTTCACAATAATGCCGACATCACTTAGAAGCACTATCGTCTAGATGTGATGTTACTTCGGCTGTCGTGCAACTCTCACTTCCCTGGTTCATCCGAACTTAATACATAAACATATGACCATTGAGTCCCTGTAGTACAGATCGAGTTAGAACTTCGGTCTCTGTAATTGGTGAGTGGAGCCAACAGAGTTCAGCGGAACAACCAATATAACAGAGACCAAAGCTTTTGGTCTAAGTGCTAGGGTACTGTAATGTGACTGTGTGTGTGATTTATATGGTTTATTTCCAATTCGTCTAATGCAAATTTGTCCAGTTGCCAACTCGTCTACTATCATTTGGTCTACCATCAGTTCATCCTCTATCCACATGGTCTAAGTGCCAATTCGTCCACTCACCATTCGTCTAATAACCAGTTGGTCCAATAGCCATTTTAATAGTCGATATACCATTTGGTGTAATTGGACTAAGTGTTAATTATGCAAAATAAAGGAAAATGAAATTAGAATGATATTAGACCAACTGGCTATGAGACGAAATGGTCATAGACAAAATAGTAGTGAGACGAAGTGATGATTGGACCAAATGGTTAGACGAAATGTTGATGAACGGAATGACATTAGATTGAATGAGAGTAGACCATGTGGTGAGTGGACAAGTTGGTAGTAGACGATCTGAATTTCGCAAAGAAATATGTGGCAATTTCTCTCCCACCTTCTGGACCCTGGGGCGGCATTCTTAACATTGTCTTTTCTCAATATTTTTTTTCTCAGCGATATGACAGAATCGGTATTCTGGTGGATGTCATAACTTATAGAAATTGCCATAAATTTTGTCTCTTCTCTTTAGTGCACAAAAAATGTGCAGTTCATAAATGCACATAATCCCAATATACAAGCAAAAGTTATGACAATATTTATGAAAGGGTCTAACACTTATAAATTTTGTCATTTCCTTTAGTACCATAATATCCCGATACCCTGCCGACTAAATGTCAAGCATACAATTACTTTCACTCATCCATGACCATTCTCAAAAATATTTTTTTCATCCCACAAGTAGTTAGGCCCTACATATTAATTCTTCCTTTTTTCTCTTGTTTCTATCTCTCTTCCAAAAATTCTTTACAGCTTCCCTTTCTCTCTTGTGTAATTCTTGATGTAATTGACATGCAAAACCATGCCAAATGTGAAGTTTTTCCTTGTTCTTATTTAATGCGCAGGTATACTTTGATATAACAATAGGAGGTGAGGTAGAAGGACGGATAGTCATTGGTCTCTTTGGAAAGGTTGTACCCAAAACAGTGAAAAACTTTGTGGGCTTAGCCACACATGAGGTAAATATTTAACCTTTTATAATTCATGCATCTTGAGCTTGTCAATAGTTCATTTTGTTGAATGTTTATCCCTTATACATCCAATATGCATACATGTACATTGTATTTGTAGCAAAACCTTACTTTCATAGTCTACAAATTGCTGTACAAAGACAAAGGTTTGCACTACGATTTGTTTATCAAGACAAAGTATCAATAGCCGCTTGAAGTACCGTAAGTACATGTAAGTTCACAAACTGGATATTTTGAGTCATTGAAATTTACAGCATGACAAACACTTATTGCCTTTCCAGATGGTTATTGCCTTTCATTTTTTGAAAAATAATTGTACCAGTATGCAACCTTGACCCAAAAAAGACTTGGCTATTTCAATGCCTAGGAAGACTTATTATCTTGGCCCCCCTTCGCGACAAATATCAACACTTATGCTGTCCTTGGCATGATGTACTGAAATGTAAGATCAAATTCTTCATAAAATCTCATTTCTAATTGATTATGCTTATTTATGTGTAAAATCAAAGTTTGCTCTAATTAACTTATAAGGCCTCTAAAATGTTAATTTTTGTTCACAGACTCTTTATAGGATTCTGAACTAATGTAAATTAACAAATTTTAATATCACAATTATTTTCTTATGTATTTTATTGTTTTCTAAATTTCTTATGTATTTCCAATTTTCTATGATTGTTGACTTTTTTTTTCTTGTTTTTTTCAATGGAAATTGTTGGGGACTTTATTTTGACCATAAACAAGATGGAAGTAATTGATTTTAATCAATAAAAGGAGAAATAATGATACATTTATGAATTTTTTGCTAAAAAACGTTATTTACATTGGATTTGAACAGAATTCATGTTATTGGGCACTTTCGGGTCTTCACTTACGAAATGTTGTGTAATTTCAGAACTGCGTACCTGGGGGTCTTAAAAGTTGTGCGAGACTTGAAAGTAAAAAGTCAGTGAGTGACACGATCAAGACATTTTGTGCGGAGGATTTATCGTGAAAAATGTCGAGGGGGGCTGAATCACCCCCCCCCCAGTTTTATTTAATAGGGTTAACCATATATGTAACCGTAGACCAAGTTAGGCCAAATGAACTGAAAATTAGACAAAATGGTAGATGGGCTAAATGGCAATTATCCCAAATGGTTAATACTGTAGATGAACTAATGATAGACAAAGTAGGGTTTAGAGTAATTCTACTTTGTTTACAACCAGTTCATCTACTAAATATTTGGTCTAGACTATACATGTGGGATGAGAATGAAAATTAATTTACTACTGCAGTATGGTAGACCAAGTTTTAACAATTTCAGAAAGCACCACCACTCTATTTTATTAATAATTTTTCATGTATGAATGGGCCAGAAGAATAAGTGAGATGAGAAATTGTGAACCATAAGAGAGGGAAACAATGGAAAATTGGAAATCCAATAATCACATCTGTGTGTTCCAAAGTCTGGGGAAACAACACCTCGAAAGAATCTGTGTTTGGATTGCCTGGTATTTTAATGATTATTTAGCTGATACAACAAAGGCATGAAAAAGGGGTATACTTGTTTCTGGCACACAATCTCCATCACGAGTGTGTAATTTTAAAATAGTATTTTATGTGGAGCATATGTACTTGGATTTTATTTCTTGATGAGACTACCCTGAAGACTGTATGTCATGCAATTGTGATTTTACATATCAGAAGCAAAATAAGAACTTTTTTTAATGTACAGGACTAAAGTAGTAATCTACAATACGATCATGATATGATTTCCCTGCTTACGAATCAAAGATTTAGTTAGTAAGGGACAATGTGAATCATGCTAAAGTATCTTTTAACATTCCAACCCACCGGCAGATCCAGGGGGGGCCTTCTGAGAGGCACATTTAAAAATTTTTTTTGCTTGTTAAAATTTTCTCATGGATGAAATGTCATTTTTTTAGTTTGAAAAGCTTTTTTTTTTGCTTGTCAAATATTTCCTTGGGAAAATGTGCCGCCCCCCCCCCCCCCATTTTGGAAAATCCTGGATCCATCCCTGTTCCAACCTTATTGAGAATGAATAAGGGTTGCTAGGTATTTTGATACTTCAATAATTTAAAATTTAGCTTACATGTGATACACATTTGATTGGATTAAATTATTCAATTTCAATTAAACTGTTTCTGTATGGAGTTCAAGTTTAACCTCAAATCATCGTTCTTTTAAAATAAGCTTGATTAATCTTCAGAAATTTCACTACAAAATTTTTGAGTGTCATGCTTGAATGTAAGAGATGTGAAGGTTCAAATGATAACAGAACATATTTGAGATATTATTTGTTTTACCATGTCTTTAACATTCATGAACCATTTGTGTACCATGTTGTTGAGATATTTGTTTAACCTTATGTTTGCAGCAAGGATATGGCTACAAAGGAAGTAAGTTTCATCGAGTCATCAAAGATTTCATGATTCAAGGAGGCGATTTCACAAGGGGAGACGGAACTGGAGGTATGACATTTTAATTGTGTGTGAATATTACTTACATGTAATTGTTTTTGGCAAATAGAGTTACTGAATCACCATCAGGAAGATGTGTGGTCAATATCATTTTATGACATAGGATTTCATGTAGGGCCTATAGAGATTAGATGCCTTTATATTTTATTTTGAATTTGCCTGCATGAAAATATGACCCACTGTTCTGTACATGTACTCTGGGGAGCATTCCATTAAAAGAAATTCGGACAAGTTGTCAGATATGACATTTTCCCTCAAATTTGATTGGCTGAGAAGCACTAAATCTGATATAACGAAAATATGTTGAATAAAATGTTTAACAAGTCCTTTCATAAAATGATCCATTGAAGTCCAGTTTAACTTTGGCCATGGACAAGGTCTAACTCTGTGCTAATTGTGTTTACATTGTATCCTTGTGTTTAGGTGCCCCCCCTTTGTTTATTGGTGAAGAAAACTATTTTAATTATTATTCCACGAAAGTGACGAAGATTATTAATGTAATGAGCGTCAAAATTAAAAATTAAACCTCTGTGTTTTTAGAGATATATGTGTTACAGTTGGCGATCTGTAGTTTAATTGCAACTTTCAATCAAAGTTTGAATTAAATTCAAATTCAGAATGTGGGCATCTGTGTCTAAGATATTTGGAAAATAATACAGTTTTTTATTTTTCTTGTTTTTATTTTGTGTCTGTAGGAAAGAGTATATACGGTGACAAATTTAAGGATGAGAACTTCAAGCTAAGCCACTATGGAGCAGGATGGCTAAGTATGGCTAATGCAGGAAAGGACACCAATGGATCTCAATTTTTCCTTACTACAGTCAAGACATCATGGCTTGATGGTAGACATGTAGTCTTTGGGAAAGTCTTAGAAGGAATGGTGAGTAGAAAACACATTCATTTGGTTGGCTATTTTGTTTCTTTATTCCGACTGCTATAAGAAGCATCTGCTTCTCATGGTATGGTAGTCTGTAAGGTTATTAGTGGTGGTAATCTTATTGGGACACACCCCTCCATTGGGGTCAAGGTGAATTGAAATAGTTTTCAGGGCTTAAACAGTAAAAACCTAGATTTTATATCACTTTCTATGTCAGTGGCAATGTTAGTGCTGGGAGGGTGATTGTGATGATACATTGAGTGCAGGTTGGAAATATTGAGTGGTCAAAGGTTTTGACACTGGCACCTACCATCGTAGTGACATCACTGGATTTGAATTATAACAAGTGTATTCATGTAAAGTTGACAGTAATCTGAATGAAAATCACCAAGTTAACATGTCTAACAGTATTTTACTGATTTGTGTATTTTATTTGTTATTTCTTTAATTTGCAGGACGTTGTGAGAAGGGTAGAACAAACTAAGACAGCTAGACAAGACAAGCCCATCAAAGATTGTGTTATTGCTGACAGCGGCACTCTTGAAGTAGCAGAGCCTTTTGCTGTAGAAAAGAAACCAGTCGTAGAGTAAACTTCCCTTAGCCCTTCCTGCCTCTCAGTCTATGTCACAAATGATTATACCGATAGACAATTCACAATGTAGATGTATAGATTGTTCAGTGTTTTATATGCACATGCAGTTTATGCAACTTTTAAGTTACCAAGTAGTGTACCAGTAGTAGTTATTCCACTTCAAATAAGAATATATTATAAGATGTCTTATTTTCAATCAATTGGGAAAATTATTGTACTGTATTGAAGGATGGTTAGTTCTATAGGAAATTGTGAAATTGCACTGTTATTGCTGCAAAATTCATTGCTGATTGCAGTACTAGTAGGAACATTGTGCATTGCATGTTGGTCCTATTAAGACTTGATATTAACAACAAATGCACAATTTCTGTAACAAGTTTGCTATCAGCCAATGAAATTGAATGCTTTCAGGAGCTTTAAACTGTTATTTCAAATTTGTTATTTTAACACGTTTATGAAACAGGTCCCTGGTCTGTAGATCTTTCCTCCTCTATATTGATTAACTCAATATCTATAAAAGGACCTTCAGAGTGCAAGCTTGAATCTACCAGCTTGATCTTCGTAATTTATCACAGGCCTGATAAGTTCATCTTCTTTTCTTACAATGAATTTTACTACTCGATCAGAGTGAAGATAGATTGCTGATTATTGGACAAAGACATCATGTATGATCTTGGGATTACATCTATTGTAGTTTATATTGTTCTCACACCCATAGTATAGATAAAATATTATAGAGATAACTTTATTCATTCTGTTGGCAAATAGTTTTAATGCATTGCTTTAATGATAGCATCGAAGTAGAAATATACATGTACAAAATGAATTCTTGATAGAAATGGTATTTTGCAAGATGTTGTGATACATTTGTATATCATACAATCTGAAATGCATGCTATTTTTATTGCATTTTTTCTGAAATTGTTTGTTGGTGATCAAATAACAATAGTGGTAATCTCTTACTCTGCTAATTTTATATGACATGATCTTCAAATCACTGACAAACTTATATTGAAATTAGATAGAAACATGAGTATGTTTTATGTAATTATGATTTTGTTTGGTAAAGCAATAGCAGCATTTCATAGCAAGCCCCTTGTGACCATCTTAATTGTATAACTTAAAGGGAAGTTCACCCTGACAAAAAGTTGATTTGTAAAAATAGCAGAAGAAATATTTAAAAAATTCGTCAAAGAATAAAAAGTTATTAGAATTCTAATTATTTGATTTGTGACGTCATATGCAAGCATCTTTTCTACATATCGAATGGTAAAAAATCAATGAAATGTCATTTTCTCAGACAATTGAAAATTGTTTTTATTGTACCTTCAGTATTCAATAGACAAATCATTTCACACCCATTCCTAAAATGAAAACAAAATAGTCATCACGAATCATTAAATTACAAAACATATGGGGCAGCTGCTCGTTTATGACGTCACAAATCCAAAACTTCAATTTATAATAACCTTCTCGGTATTTAATGGATTTTCCTCAAACCTTCACCAATATTTTTCATTATTTTTTTTCTGCTATTTTTTTACCAGGGTAAACTTCCCCTTAAAGGCTTTTATTAGAAGAAATAATATATTATTTAGTATCAAAATATAACACCAATTTTTAAAAAGCAATGTGATTGCTTAAAATCAAGACCAGGAATAAAACTGTCACTTGAGTAATATTGTTTCTAGCAATATATTTTCTCTAGTCTAATTATCTCATTTTTTATGTTGATTAACAAACAAATTGAATATGATGAAATTGTATTGGATATTGTTAATTGAAATATTGTTATTTCATACAGATTCAATTCAATTTTTCTCCATTCGACTCATTTAGTCTGCTTGTCTTTGGAACAGTTGCCCTAAAATTAGATCAGTTAGCCTTCAAACCCTTTTTCACAGGCAGGAAGTCATGTTCTTCGATTGAAATGTCGGTGTGTGTCTTTTGTTAGTATTGTTTTTTTTGCTCCATACTGGCATTTGTTTGGTCTCTCATTTTGCATACCTCTTCATGTTACATTAGAAGAATAGTGGTGAAATATTTGAAGCAAAGGCTTGCCTATCGGAGCAAGTATTCATTGTATATATTATAAACAGTGCCTTTCTTCTTACCCATTCAATCTGAACACATTAGAAAGCAATATATAAAGGAATACTGTTTATGTATCATCAAAGTTTGATAAGATGTGTTGCATGTTACAAAACCATACAGAGGCAGGCTTTATTACCTGTTCATTTTGGTTGATGTGTTGTATATCTATAGAGTATAATTTAAGTCACAATTTATTACTGTGTACATGAAAGTAGCTTTCAATTATTTTACCAAACATTGAAGTGCAGGAAGAGTCTCGCATTTAGAGTAGAGTAGTTAATCTTTGTGATGTATGTTCAGGGTTTGATGTTTTTTGTCTCACCTGCATAGCAGAGTGAGACTATAGGCGCCGCTTTTCCGACGGCGACGGCGGCGGCGACGGCGGCGGCGACGGCGACGGCGGCGGTGGCGTCAACACCAAATCTTAACCTGAGGTTAAGTTTTTGAAATGACAGCATAACTTAGAAAGTATATGGACCTAGTTCATGAAACTTGGCCATAAGGTTAATCAAGTATTACTGAACATCCTGCCTGAGTTTCATGTCACATGACCAAGGTCAAAGGTCATTTAGGGTCAATGAACTTAGACCATGTTGGGGGAATCAACATCAAAATCTTAACCTAAGGTTAAGTTTTTGAAATGTCATCATAAATTAGAAAATATATGGACCTAGTTCATGAAACTTATACATAAGGTTAATCAAGTATCACTGAACATCCTGCATGAGTTTCACGACACATGACCAAGGTCAAAGGTCATTTAGGGTCAATGAACTTTGGCCGAATTGGGGGTATCTGTTGAATTACCATCATAACTTTGAAAGTTTATGGATCTGATTCATGAAACTTGGACATAATAGTAATCAAGTATTACTGAACATCCTGTGCAAGTTTCAGGTCACATGATCAAGGTCAAAGGTCATTTAGGGTCAATGAACTTTGGCCAAATTGGGGTATTTGTTGAATTACAGCCATAAATTTGAAAGTGTGTTGGTCTAGTTCATAAAACTTGGACATAAGAGTAATCAAGTATCACTGAACATCCTGTGCGAGTTTCAGGTCACATGAACAAGGTCAAAGGTCATGTAAGGTCAAAGAACTTTGGCCACGTTGGGGGTATTTGTTGAATTGCCATCATATCTCTATAAGTGTATTGGTCTAATTCATAAAACGTGGAAATACGAGTAACCAAGTATCACTGAACATCTTGTGCGAGTTATAGTAGTTTTCAAAATCAGCACTGCTGCTATATTGAATCGCGTGATGCAGGTGAGACGGCCAGAGGCATTCCACTTGTTTATGAATAAATCATTAAAGGTTAAAGATTATAAACAGTGGAAGGGGGAGGGGAGGTCTGACCTTGGAGATACATTTAGACCATTCAACAATTTCTTTTTAGCACGTCCCCTCTGATGGGCAATGCCATGTGGAAAGGCTAATCATTCTCTTAATGAGGTGTCTTTTCATCCTCTCGAGACAAAACCCCATATTTAAAAAAATATTTTCCTGATAGAAGCAACTTTCATGATCCAAGAACAGATATATAAGTGTACTTCATAGTTTGGGTATTGGTATGAATGTTATTCTTTAAACCGATGAACAATAGCAGTCAGGAGGCAAAGATGGGCAGGGAAGAGAATTATTTGAGGTGTCCAATTTTACTTTACATTCTTTTCACTTGAGCAATATTTTATTATGGTGATCAGGGCTTCGTAACACAAAGGTTAGCGATTAATCGCTAAATGAACTGACCTATCAAGACCTTCGTTGCATGCGCAATTTGCTCAGTTGACTGACTAGGAACCAATCAGAATCATTCTTTCATATTAGCGATTAATCGCAAATCTTTGTGTTACGGAGCCCAGGTGTAGTTTATTCCGGGAGTTTATTTTAGAAATATAGTTTCTTTGTTCATTTTGTTTTACCAGTAATGTCGAATTCAGTGAATTTGATCCTTTCGCTGTGATACAATAGATGCACGGATTGTGCACGTGATAACTATACTTGTGTGTTTTCACCTCACTTATTAATTCAGTATAGCCAGAGAGAGGGAGAGAGTGGGGGGGGGGGAAGATATGAGGGCAAGTCAGAAGTTTGAGAGAGGAGGTTAATTGAAATGGTAGAGTTCTAGCAATACATATATACTTTTTATATCCCTTACTTAAGATTGTTGTATTGAGAGTGTACACAAGGAGATAAAGAATAGTTTTACTACGAAAAACATTTGCCGTGAAAAAGGTTCATTTTCCTTGCTGACGTCACGCATAGTCCATTTTTTCCCTAGGGAAAAAGTGAACTATACATTTATTTTACCCCCCCCCCCCTCCCTACCTCGCGATTCGCGAGCTGTGCGGCACGATGCGAGCAGAGCGCTGCTCAGCCAAACGGTACTCTCCACTGCATGCCACGGGAAACTTTCGGCGAGCTGCACTAACCAGGTGCGCTCGCTGAACAGACGATCCATGGCGGCAAGACTTATTATTTTCTCAACGATTGTTCTATATCGACTTATTAAAAATCGTTTCGCTGTAAAATGCATGAGTGGAAGGGATATAAAACAAATATACAATGACCCATTCTCGGAGCAGGCTACAACTATTCGCACTCAGGAACATCACATAGTACTATTCTCCCTCGGGCCGATGGCCCTCGGGAGAATAGTACTATGTGATGTTCCTTCGATGCGAATAGTTTTAGCCAGATCCTCGAGTGTCATTGTATATTTGTATACTCTATCCAGTAAGTTCTTGGTATGATTTTAATTTCATTGATTTTTTTTTTCTGGAATACATGTTTATGAGAAAAGCTGCACAAGTGCCCCAACAAGTGCCCTTGGTAATCTTGTGAAAATTTGATGATACAATGCCGATAGTATATTTTACCTTCATGATTTCACATATTATTTGTAGAAGTTTAACATAGGTGTGGGCCCACTTCATACATGTAGTACCCTAACTTCACCCGTCTGTCTGCTTAAAATCACCGCAATTGTTTGATAATTCCTGATAACATAAACCACTGGCGTAAATCCCGGGGGGGGGGGGGGGATGGGGGGATATATCCCCCCACTTTTCGAGGAGGGGGGGATGGCCTGTACAAACATCCCCCCCCCCCACTTTTTACGAAAGAAATGAAGAAAAAAAAATCACAAGAGATAATTGTTTTATTGGTGAAAATTCTTCCTGAAATACCGCTTAACAAATAAAACGATATTATTGAATTATAAAATGCAAATAAAGAGCCAGTTCACCATTTCCAAACGAAATACTTATGTTCTTATTATAACATTGAAGAGAAACTCCCGTTTCTTCCAATTCAACAATGTTGGGGTCTTTGGGAAGGGATTAAGATGGAATGTCAATACTTTTTTAATGTAATCTCTAATAAAACCATTAAACCATCATGGGGTAACAAAGATAATAATATTGGAGGGGTATTTGCCATATGGACATACAGTGGCGTAACTACGGGGGGGGGGCATGGGCGGCACGTGCCCCCCCCCCCATCGGCTGACCAAAAAAAAGAAAAACGGGGAAAAGGAGAAAAGAGGGAGAAAGGAAGAGAAGCGTATAGTGGGAAAGAAGAAAATGTTATTCATTATAATGTTATATTACATAAGAAACATTTTTATCATAACTTCATGAAACATAATTTGCCCAGGGCCTACGTATTCATTGTTCCTGCATGGTGCTTGCATTGTCTGTTAACGAGATATATATAATCATGTTGTACTGAAACATCCCGTTTTCAAGTCAATATAAACCAATATATTTCCTAGCACTTGAGTTATCATTGTTTTATGTAGTGACATATGCTTCTTTTTTCATGACTCAAAAAGTGATTGCCCCATGTTAAGGTCTTTGTATATATGAAACATTTCCTGTCCGTGTTTACGTTCGCATTAGTGGATTGGTGAGATATGTCTGCTCTTCATGAATTCCTAAAATCAGTCCTTAAAATTTCCCTTCTTCTGATCTGAATATCAAAAATTTTCAGCTCGCGCTTCGCGCTCGCATCATTTGGATATTAAAATACGTATGGTCCTAGTTAATTCCTACAAAGAAACCTTAGAATGCCCCACTTTAGGTCTGAATTATCTATGATTTTCAGCTCGCGCTTCGCGCTCGCAATATTTGATTAGTGAGATGCATATGATAATCATGATTGCAATGACTACAAAAAGTGTTTCGTTTCGTGTTATCAAATGTAATTCATATAAACCAGCAAGCGCTTGGCACTCGCATTAGATGACTATGGTGAGATATGCATACTCTTAATGGATTCCTAAAATATATTCCTCAAAATCTCGCTGATTGGGGTCAAAATATACGAAAACTTCAGCTCACGCTTCGCGCTCGTATTGTTTAGCGAGACAGGTACCTATCATGATTACACAAATTTGATTATAATGTCTCTTTTTAGGTGTTAATATAAAAAAAATCAGCTCGCGCTTCGCGCTCGCATTATTTGATCAGTGAGATGCATATCCGTTTAATGACATTGTCCAGAAAATGTCTCTATTAGGTAAGTATAACTGGCAACTGAGCGCGCTCACTCAGTGATTCAAACATTTTGCTGGTGCCCCCCTCCCCAATGCCGTGACCCACGGTACGCCACTGTGGACATATCAATGACAATTCCTTTGCATATCTAAAAACATGATTGCAAAAAAAAAAAAATCCAAAATATTTCTGTCATCCCCCCCCCCCACCCATCAACACGGATTTACGCCAGTGGCAGCATGTCATAATATGGCATTAAATATACAGTTTTAAAAGCAGCATGGTGATTCAAATGTTCCTCTAGACACGTAGAAAGTACACAAAGAAAGTTATAGCATGTTCAGGTGATGTAAAACGGAGATAAAATCACAAAATAACAAGAAGGTTCAGAACAAGTTCATGGGAACATGGGAACATTAGACCGAATGATAGTAGACCAAATGTGGGTTCAGCCCATATTGTATTAGATTATCTGATAAGTATATACCAATTACTGCTTGTAGACCAATAAACTGGGCATTCTGACAGAATAAACATTACATTATCAAACAATCATTACGCCGAAAATTTCATCAAAATCGGATGTAGAATAATACTAGTAAAAAAAAATATTTTTATCACAAAAACGTGTATGCCCAGCACATTAATATGAAAGAGTCGATAATATAAATCACCAAATTGCATTGCATGTATTATGCCAATATAAAAAAAGTATATGTTACAACAGCAATTTCAGAAAGGTATAAAATAAAATTCTGTTCCGCATTACGATGAAGAGAAAGTTAAGATACACATTTTATATTGCATATACATTATAATAGAATTTAAAAAAAATAGGTGACGTTACCGGTTTTCTTATTCGCGTCCCGAGCATGATGAAACGTTTTTAACTTTCATATAATACAGTATATCACATCCGATTTTGATGAAATTTTAATTGATTTATCTCCCTTTTTATACTCAAACTAACAATTTTCATAATTTTGAAGGATTGAACTTCTCCTCTGATGGACTATCTGGCAGTTTTATAAAACCACCCTTTATCATGTTTATTACTTTATCCAACTTACATGAAACGATAGGGCAAAACTTAAAAAATTACGCACCTTTCTAGTTTATCCGATTTTAAAGAGTTTATTTGGAAGAAAAAAATAGAAAAGATCATGCCCATGTTGCACCATTTTTCGCTTCAGTTTTGGAGTAGAAGGGGGAGGGGTGGTTAAAACCTAACGTAAATCTTTCTCAAACCCGAATTAACAGACAGGCAAGCCCTTGTATCATTTGCTTAGAAGGTATTATTTACTGTTGTAAACCGTCTCTGAGAAAAAAATATCATACGTAGGCTCTGTATAAATATGCATTAATAGTCTTTTACAAGACAAACTGCAATGTATTTTCGAAATATTTTCACGTGGTTTTTTTTTATTATTTTGTCAATTTCGCTTTTCGATCGGTCAATATGTATGCCGTGTCATTTCACTAATAGAACCAATCAAACATCGGCTTATTTTAAAATGATTTGATGATTTTGGTATATTAATTTTATTTGGACGCCCCTAAATAACTTGAAATCTATTAAACAATAATATGTTAAGTGAGTATACTGTATGGTAGTGATTCTGAAAAAAAAAACTGATACTAAAAGAGAACCATCTCTCAGTACATTATAGTATCTTTGATTTGATCTGTCGAACACTAAAGCATTAAATCTACTATTTTCCTGAATTACTTCCTGCCTAAGTTTTTTTGTCGACATGTACTTCTGCTTTGTTCATCATTTTATTTTGTGAGTATAACAAAATAATTTTTTTTTATATAATCATGATAATAGAAATAGGCATACTTAAGACCAATGAAGTAAATAAGGAGACAGGTCTAAAGAGAAAGGGTGAGGGAGGTAGAAAGAGAGAGAGGGAGAAAGAGAGAGAGGGAGGGAAGGGGAGAGGGGGGGGGGGGGAGAGAGAGAGAAAAGGGGAAGTAAGGGGAAAGGGAGTGTTAAGATAGTAAGGATTTCATAATCATCATTTTCGTAATTATTTGTTATCATGGTTGTTGGATATCATTATTGTTTTTGTTTTTTAATGTTTTTCTTTGTTTATGTTAATGTTTTTTGCTGCACATATAACTGTTTAATCACCATTAATCTGTTTTCTTTATGCGCAGAACCAAGGGGGATTGGCTTCGATAGGTCTTTGGCCTTTGCTAATCCACTACATCCACTGCATGTTGGTTTTATCCTTTCCATTTGTCATTATATTGACTTGTTTATGTATTTATTGTTCTTTTTATTGTTTATATATACCTTTTTAATGGATGTGAATAAAGTGAAATTTATTGAACATTGATTTTTTTAAGGATTTTCCTGGTGAATTTCGCAATTTGAATTCATATTTGCATTTATTATGTTAGCGTCAATCGGTTTTCTGTGCGTGCGATAGGATTTTGGTCGAAGAATTTCATTGATTTTTCATTTGATTTAGAAACTGGCCACTTCAGGAATCATCAGATCTTGCATTTGTGAATTAGCGCCTGGCATTATTTTTTCCCATCATCATTGGCATGAATATCGTCACTAATATATACGTCGTTAAAAATGTTGAGTATGTTATGATAAGACATTTTCGGGGGGGGGGGTGCGTGGTGTAAAAAATACAAAAAATATTTTTTTAAATAGTCAAAAGTTACCACCAAAAAAGATTAGTTAGCAAAATGAAATGACAATCAAAATAGTAAAAAATAAATAAATGAAAAATCCCGGATGTATGGCGTGGGCTTGGACCCCTGCGTAATTGAAAGAGCTATATTATTAACGCTTCAACATCTGTGCAGAATTCACGCCTTCAAACAAAGATTTCAGGGCCGAATATACCACACCTAACTCGTGTAAGAGTGGCTGTATGCACATCAGTTCTTTGCTATCTAGCATGTCTAGTGGTTTCTGGAAGGAGAAGGAAAGGGGTGGGTCAAATAAACCCCCTAATTAATATTTGACTGTTAATAATAAAGACTATACGAAAATCATTTTGAAATATCATCCGCCTAAATAATTATGTCCGTTTTTTATTATACAAACCGGTATACAAAATCGGTTCATTTCCAAGTTTTTGCTGTAAAATTTGTCGACTCGCTTTAATAGTCTGCGTGCGAATTGAATTCCCTGCCCCTGCGATCTTAAAAATACGTTGATTTCCCGTGTATTGATCCATAGGACAAAAAATAATCACAATAGAGCAATATGAAGAGATTTTAAAACGGAATAAAATTAGTTTAGACGGAAATCGTGTTTTCACTTTTAAGTTGAGAATCTTTTAGTTCAGCGAGTAAATCCGACTAATCAGATATAATATCAAAACCAAAACCTTTATAGACCAAGTTAACTTGTTTTTAAATATATTTTTAGCTATTTGTTCATTTATCAAATGTCATTTTCTTTTAGGAGGTGTTTTTATTGATTCATCTTTTATTTGCCACGCATTGTGCCCCATCCAAAACTTGTATTTTAAATATCTTAAAGGCTTGCACAGTAATACAAAATTGAACATGTTTATAAAATTGTAAAAAAAAAAAAAATAACAATTTTCATATTTTAAGCAATTAATATTAGAAATCAAACATTGCTGTTTAAAATTCAAACAAATGTTTTAAATTCAATCAATGCCTCATCATGGGTCAATCGGTTTGGTGTACAATACGGTTTGTACTGTGTACAATACCATATTTAGTATCGCTTATTCATAGACACCTGTATTTCTGTACATCCACAAAATTGGATATAGCTCCTTCTGCAGTTGGTCTTTTAGGATATTGATCTGTTGGGATGAATTATAGTGTTACTCGTATTGGTGGTGACATCACTCTGCGATTCGCATATTACACCAATCTAGGTATTGTGGACATGTCAAAGAGGCTGATATGTGGACGTAATCTTGGAAATATCTACATTCAAGATAATGTGTATCGTGCTATACTCATAATGGATAAATTTTGATGTTCTAAATTCGTTTGAAGGGAGTACATTTCTAGCCAAGATTTTTGTATGTATTGAGTATCGCCTTCCTCTCGGATATTTAAAGGATTACGCCAGTGATTCAGAAAAAAAAACCTGCCAAGCTTTTATATATAGTCTCGAAAATGATTCGAAAATAGTCAAAAAGTTTAATTGTTTTGCTTTATTCCGCGAATTGCTTACCTCTCAATATTTTAACGCATCCGAACATTAATCATACGGAATAAAGACAGAGAGTAATAAACTTCTTTTTTTTTTCACAAAACTGTATGAGAGATTTTGTAAACCTTTTGTAGCAGATGGTATTCTAGCTGCAAGAAGTATAATGCTTGTCCTCAGTATATTTTTCTGGCTTCAGTTGGGTGTAAATGAATACGTTTAATACTCGTCATCCCGTTTTAAAATTAACAAACTTCACAATTCGACTGACTTACCCGAAATAGTTTTGAACCGATGACCTTCAGCCAAAAGTAAACCACATGACCAAGTCACACCCTTCCTGATATAATTGGATATTGATAATATATGCACGTGATTAAGGCGGGAACGGATCACAGACTTATACCAACCGAATTTGAGGCCAATGTAGAAATAAAACAGAAAAATATGCAAGCCTCTATATTTTATTTGATATTCATCTTCAAAGCCGGATTCGTTGGGCTTTCTAGCGGTTACCAAACTGGTGCACCTGCATCAGCCTGTGTGTCTCTAACTCCAGGGCACCAAGGGACAACACCCAGCTCAAATCCCTTCCTCTATTCCATCACTACTGATGCTCAATCATATCAACCAGGAGGAAAGGTCGCAGGTAAGATTTTTCTCTATATTGTCTTGTATTTGTGGTAGATTTAAAGAAACCAAAGAACGTTTTATTTACCAGAGGTGAATTGCCGTATGAAGAAATTGGACACCGATGCACAGCGATTTAAATCTTATTTATTAACTATTTCAATTCGTTCCATCATAATATTACATTCATTCGCTCACTCAATCACACATTATTTTATTTATTCTCTTATTCAATCATATATTCGTTAGTTCGGTCGGTCGTTCATTCATTTATACATTCGTTCGTTCATTCATTCATGCATTCATTCATTCGTTTGTTCGTTAATTCACTAATTTATACATTCATTCATTCACTTGTTAATTAATTAATTGATTAGTTAATTAATCAATTTATTAATTAATCTATTTATTTATTAATTTACGTATTCATTCATTCATTCATTACGATTGATTCATTTCATGCATACATCCATCCATCCGTCTATTCATTAATGCATGCATATATACAAATACCCATTGATTCATTCTTTCTGTTACATATTCACTCATAACTGATTATCATGTCACTGATTAAATTTGTTCGTGCACTTAGTCAACGACATTATGTTTTATCACTGAATTTCATTCATTTATACATAATTAGTTGTAACAATGCTTCGTGATATACAGGGAAAAAACGAAGATGGAGAAGAAGAAAAGAGAAAGAGGAGAAAGAAGAAGAAGAAGGTGAAGAAGAAGAAGAAGGAGAAGAAGAAGAAGAAGAAGAAGAAGAAGAAGAAGAAGAAGAAGGAGGAGGAGGAGGAGAAGAAGAAGAATGCGGAGGAGGAGGAGGATGGGGAATAGAAGCAGAAGGAGAAGGAAAAACTGGCAATTGGATCGGTTAAACTTTCCTAACATATGAATATGAATAGGAGGAGGGGAAAAGAAAAATTGTAAAAGGAAAAAGGGAATATATGTTAATAATGTAGGAATAGTGTCTTATTCCGTTATTTGTACTGTTTCTTCAAGAAACAAAATTCACACAATTCTCATTCCAAGTAAAATGCCCTTTGTCATGTTTGTCTTGTTCTGCCCTAAAGCATGTTCATAAACATCATTTTCATTTATTTTTTTCTGCAACTTTTCCTAAATCATACAAAGTAACAAAGAATACATCACGAAATTTTTAACAATATTAAAAATGTTAACAAAGTTGTGTTTTCTATAACACAGATCTTTAAAAAGGTTGCAGGGTTTGCCACTATAAGCTTAGCTTGACTCTGTGGCAACCCCGGAAAACAATTTCAAATTATATAATTAAAGTATAAGAGTGCAGGTGAAGGGGGGGGGCATCGCTTTCCTGGTTGGCGGAAGTTCATTTTAAACCTCTTAATTCTTTATTTATCACCCTCAGTAACTATTTCTTCAAACACTGGCAGCATACTTCGCGGATTTTTCATCCAAGCAAGGCCGCTAAACCAAAACATCCCTGTTGGTTTCTTTGAGACAAGGCCCTCTACGGCTCAACATCTTACATGCCCAGGTGGACCAGCTTTGAATTCTGTAACACACAACATAGGTATGTCACAGGAAAGAAAGTCATCTGTGGTTGTCGGTTGGCGAGCACCAACATCACTACATAGTGACATACAGTTTATGTGAGTACCATCATCGAAATCATGGAATTAACTTTGTAGAAAAGAAACTAATTAATTACTTCCTCCTCAATATATCTTTGAAAACTATATTCATCTATTTCACCACGATAATAATAAATAAATTCTCGGAGTAAAATTAAAATCACAGCTACGATGAACGCATAGTTT
Source organism: Lytechinus pictus (assembly GCF_037042905.1). Taxonomy (NCBI): domain Eukaryota; kingdom Metazoa; phylum Echinodermata; class Echinoidea; order Temnopleuroida; family Toxopneustidae; genus Lytechinus; species Lytechinus pictus. The sequence continues at coordinate 2,504,009 of NC_087249.1, read as the reverse complement.
TGGCCTGACGATATCTTATCATTAATGCTGTGATCCCATATCGTTGTGCAAAGGAGTAGGGTCAACTTAATAAGCATGACTATAAAACCATAAGATTATATGTAAGGGAAGTTTGAATATGGTGGGGGTTGAAAGGAATACATTCCCTATCGAAACAAACCATATTTTTAACATCGGCAACGTTCAGTTCGGTGCAACTTTGAAATATTAAAAAAAAATCTTCTAGTAGACATGATAGCATTTACCGATATAAAAATAATTACTAATGAGAATATAAGACTATAATAATATCACTAATGGTTTTTTTTACTGTGGACGTGATAAGAAATATAAAATCGTACATTGGCTTAGTACGAAATAAGTGAGATGCAGATCTAAATCATGGCAATCTAATTCTTTTACACTTTAATCCACAGAGTCACAGTGGTCGAGTCGTTTACTGAATATTGGACAAACAGATATTCGGACGTTATTAGAGGAGGTAGGACTTAAAATCAAATGAATCGCGTTTGTATATCTTTCTACAAAAGTAATTAATAACATATAAAAGAAACATATATATTTAAAAAAAATAAAACGTTAAAGAAATGTTGCATGCACAAAGAGAAAACTACTCTGATATTTTCTTAATACATAAACACTGAATGTCATATAACATTGTGGAGTGCATTAATATTTCTCATTTTTTCTCACTAAAGCACCGGATTGCATAAAGTTGCATTTTAGGGGCATTTATTCAAAATTAGAGAGAGAAAATAGAAAGAAAAAAAAAGAGATTTAATTTCAGTAATGGTTGTCTATACTGTAATTTTGCCCCCCTCCCCCCAAAAAAAAACATGAAAAGAAAAATTGATTCACACCTTGCATTTGCATAGTCCTTGGATTTGTTTAATAAATTGATTATATACGTCATGCAATACATACGTCATGCAATACATACGCACAGTAAAACCGCTGTTCAATTTGTTTATGCAACGCTGTTTACTCTGAGCATAACGCTAGGTGTTTTTTAAACAACCGTGCGCTGTTTAAAATGCCAAGATTATCATAATTATAGATTTCGTACATATCCCAATGTAATTAATATTCTTTCAACGTATTTCTCTCAAGCTGGTGGAGTTTATAACTGTCCCGAGATATTTGAATTTTCATTGGAGAAAGACCAAAGCTATGCTATTGTTGATTTGGACGATGTGTTTGGACAAGGTGTACCACCTTACGACATCATCAGCGGGCCGGTGATGTCGAGTCCAACACAATTAGACTACAGTGAGATACTCCGTCAAGGTGTGACAGTGACTGTCAGGATGAGAGGAGCCATTGCTATCAGCAATGATTGCTCGTTTCTTCTTATCCTAACAGGTCAGTAGGATTTTGGGTTGGATATAGGATTGATAGGGGAGGGGGCCTTTTTGAAACAACAATTTGATGAGCCCCTCCACCGCTAAAAGAAATCAATGATTGCAACAGTAAAATTAACATTTTAACTGGTATATGATACGATTACTTACTAGTGATGAATATAATCGATGGACATGGTGGAGAGCAATAAATGAAGTACACAAATTATAAAGTTACATAAACCATTATTAAGCTGTAATTTTTATTACAGACCGCAAAGTACGAAAAAAAATGGTATCTTAAAATACTAAGGCGTTTATTTTTTGAGAGAGTTTGAGTCAAGTAATAACAAACGGTGAAATCACATTTTATTATACTGGTTAAACAAATATCAACGTTTTGTACAAATATAATTTCGCAAGCTGATGCTTCATTAATGCCAATATAACATTATATTTCCCAATCACACTGTGTGTAATTGTTATATTCCCTTATTTTCTTTTCTTATTCCTCCTATCCTTGCTGTCTAATTTGAATACTTACTCCTGTCCCCTCTGGTCTCACTACTCTGATACTTAACCCTTGGACAGAATTTGATCTCTATACCGTACCTATCTTCTATCCCCTCTCTAGATAACCAGGCACCAAACATAACATGTCCACAAAACCGCCTGCTTCAGACATCTTCATCAGATATCGAAGTCTTCTGGCCCCCAGCGGTAGCCAGAGATAATGTCGGACTCCGATCTAGTAACCCTATCGTCTACTCACACATCAATGGTATCAGACTACCTGTTTCGCCAGACCCGGTTATAATAACAGTGACGGCGTATGATACATCGGGCAACGCAGCCATGTGTGACTTTAGGATATTAGTGGGAGAGCAAGGTAGGGGTAAAGAAATAGAGGAAAGGGATAGATCATTACCAGGTCATAATAATCACGATTACATCTCGTAGTGTATCATAAAATTGGCTCAAGGCGCACGAATCTTATCGAGAATCAATTCAATGGCATATTAAATAACTTCGAGGTCCGAATGGGGTGAGGGAGGGGGAGGAGATCACTCTCCACGTGACCTGCTATCTACCTTTGTCCGACAACCTTAGTCTAAATGACGTAATAAAAATTATGCAAAGCCAAATTTGCAACCTGTCAAGATCTCACTGGTCTCTGTATTACTGCCAACGATGACAACATGCATTTAATTGATCTCTCTAAAGGTGTCGACGACAACCTCATCATGATCGACTGTCCCGACAACGATGTCATCACCTTCCCTCTGGATGCTGGTAAAGATAGTAGTACCATCGACCTGGACATACAGGGACGCGATGTCAACGGACAGCCTGTACCCATCTACCGTACTGCTGGACCTACCGATGTCACCCTACCGGGGATAGTTCAGTACTCGGAGAGATTCAGGGAGGGGCAACGGTTCACATTCGTGGCAGAAGATCCCACTACGAATGAGAGGCGTACTTGTAGCTTCGTACTTAAAATCGTTGGTAAACCAGCTTAGTTTGCGAACATTACATTCTCACTAGACTCGCTAAAGTTCACAAAGACTGGTAAACTACTGATATTCATTTAATTGAGAATACAAAGTTGTGATTTGTCTTGTCAACGTTATAATTCTAAGCGGAAATTATGTATTGAATCAAAATCAGGATCTCGGTTCCATCTCACCTCTCTGCCTCTATTGGGCAATATGTTATTGAATGCAATCATTGAATTTATTTTTACGACTCTCCCTTTCTCTAATTCTTTTTTAAAAACAGACGATGAGACCCCGACCATCGAATGTCCGAAAAATATCAGAGTGAGAACAAATAGGGACACGACTCCAGTCACATGGTCTCCGGCTCAAGCATCGGACAACCTTGCTGCCCCTTACAACATCACTATATCATACATCCCTGAGAATGGTTCGATCCTTGAAGCTTCAGATCCACCTAAGATGAGTGTCATCACCGCGGAAGCGAGTGATACATTCAATAATGTTGCTCGTTGTCAGTTTATTGCCTCTGTCCAGAGAGTCGGTAGGTGGACCTTCGGGTAGCTTTGACTGCGTGAATGTTTAGTATGCCATTGTTTAATCAGGGAAGCGGGGGTTCCCTAGTATAATCACCAATCATGCAAAGTGAGAACTTTAATATTTTCATATGAAATCAATCTGCGAAATTGCATGTTTACTGTTCCTTCTCCTTAGACATTAGAACGGCAGTAAGATTGCATGATGGCTTTGCATCATGTTCAGGAGCGTCTTCGTTGTAGAGGTTTGCTTTACATGCTTTAACAGTGTTTAATGAAAATTCTTACCCATGCTCTTTGAAACAGTCTTTATTTAAAGAGAGGTATCTCGTCAGTTACACCGTCTGGATTAACATTTGCAGGATTTTTAAAGGGAAATATCTATTCTGGTGTTCATATAAGGTTGATCACTTTAATCAGATAGGCTCGATAAAAGAATAAATGTACGAAACAAAGCGTTTCATTCTAAATCTTGTATGTGCTTGTATAGCCCGTATGGCAAGCCGTTTTAGCAAATAATCATATTTCTTGATATCAAGAATTCATTTCTTGATATCAAGAAATGGTTTTGTGTAGTTAAGCAATGGTAATTCTTGATATCAAGAAATATGATTAAATGTTAAGACGGCTTGCCGTAAGCCCGTGTTTGATATTATATTCATGGACTTCGATTATTGAAAGTTTTAACATTCAATAATCGTTTCTTTCTTGTATACGTTTAACAGATGCAGTTTGTCCGTTTCTGAGTCTTCCAAATACATCAGCAGTCTGCCAAGAGACGGCATCAGGTCAAACACAATGTAGTGTTTCATGTGACTTTGGTTTCCTATACGTTATGACTTCTAACCAATTCATATGTGAGATGGGAACTGATGGCGTCACATATTGGAACCCGTTACCCAATGACGCAATGTGCGCAGGTAAAATAACGTAACCGCTTAAAAATAATTTTCTCTATTTTTTATTGGGGGACTATAGGTTATAGTAATATAGTAATGGATTCGCTGTCTTATCAGCTCTTATGCCACAGGCAATAGATAAAACTGCCAATTGACTGGGTGATTGTGCGAACTCTCAAACCCAGGCCTACTCTTTGTCTTGACTCACGATTTTTTTTCTCTAAATAATTTTCATTCTACTCTAACCAGAACCTGAGTTGGGAGAGCGAATATATCAAACCGTAACGATACGTTTCATCATTCCTCAAGAGACGTGTCTCAACGACGAAGACCTTCCCCGTATTGTTCGAACCTATATCGTTCCTCAACTACTGGAGGAATCCTTATGTGAGTACGAGGACGCTAAAGCATGCGAAGATCAGTATATCATACCATACTGTGGCGGGAAATCAGGAGCGAAGAAACGACGACAGTCAGCGCGGACACTTCTCGATGTCGACATCGAAGTCAGCTCCGTGGTCGATAGTAATACAGACAATATGCGAGGTAAGCATATTTTCCATACCTCTTTTACCCGATGCGTCAGTTCGCGAACTCTGGCACTGCATTCTTAGGAGTCTTTGTGAAGGCTTCCCGACATACCAAACCACTATGTCCCTCTTTCCTTGAATCCTGGACCCAGCCTTGAGGAAGACAGATTCCATTTCCAGGATGAATAAATCAGTTATGAAAACCATGTATCTAGAGGCCCCGTAATAAGTTCAGTGACATGTCACGTGACAGAATACATCTCACAACCATGGGTTGACAACTTCTTCTTGTAAGTTTCTCTTAACTTTTTCTTAACTCTGACAAAAAAGACAAAACATTATGATTGAGAAACATTCATTGTCTATGCTGACAGCAAGCTTGATTGTCTTATTCTACTGTTCGAACAATGTAAAATAAATTACAAGTTAATTTTATATTTGTTTGGTCACTCATAGTGGCAAGTCTGGAGCAAGACGTTGATACCCTCGTCAAGATGATCGAAAAGCACGTGATGGAGAGTCGGATTACAATACGGATCGATGGGAATGACTATAATTCAGAGACGGACTGGTCGGTCGTTTCATCAGGTTTCACTTGGTCATGTCCTCGAGGATGGAAGATCACTGACCGTGGATGTGGTAAGCAACTATATTTTTACCACCACCATAATCATCATCATCTTCTTCTTCTTCTATTACTACTACTATACTACTACTACTACTACTACTACTACTACTACTACTACTACTACTACTACTACTACTACTACTACTACTACTACTTCTACTTCTACTACTACTTCTTCTTTTTTTTCTTCTTCTTCTTCCATTTCTTTCCCTTTCTTCTATTCTTCTTTCACTTCTTCCAATGAGGGTGTTGCTTTGAGCATGGACTGAGGAGGATCCTTTGAGGTGTTAAATATGAAAGTAATACAAGACAATAAATATCCTCGTATTTCACTATCGATGATTATTCTTACTCAAACGCTTAAGATCCTCTTCGTCCTCTGCATTTACTAGTTTTAACCGATAGCAATAATTAATGATCAGGTGATGATGAAAATGATGATGATAAAAACATGTCGAGAATAGAATAAATCGTATACCACATTGTTGAAGAGTGATACACCGGTGTTACTTCTTGGGTAACTCCCTCCACTAATGGATCGCATCATTTTATGCCGACATTGGGAACAGTAAGAAAACAGGATATACCGTCTGATCCCTGGATCAAGACGTAATCATGAGAGCGTTTCATCAACATCAATGTCCGACAGTAATTATCAGATCTGACAACTTTCCTTGATTTTGGATTGGCTGAGAAGCACTCTTACTGTGGTAACTGTCGGATGAAATGGGACTTATTGGATAAAGCACCAGAAAGGTCCTTTCATGAAACGCTCTCCTGAAGGTAACCACGGAGACCCTTGTCCAACTGAGTGTCAGGTATTTCGCTATAGACCATGGTTTACTTGATATAATAACGATAACAACCTTTAACCTATCTATCTGCCTGTCTCACCTACTTTTCTTTTGTAGTACCTTGCCCACGAGGATCATACTTTGAAGAAACTAGGAACATATGTGAGTTTTGTCCTGTGGAAGAATATCAAGACCTTCCTCAGCAGACATCCTGCAAGCCGTGTACAGGAGAGATCATCGTAAGCGGAGAAGGGAAGATATCTGAACGCGGATGTAAGATTCATATCTATTACTATACTACAGTACTACTGCTATCATCACACTAATTTTATTACTACTACTACTACTACTACTACTACTACTACTACTACTACTACTACTACTACTACTACTACTAATACTACTACTACAACTACTTCTACTACTACTACTAATACTACTACTACAACTACTACTACTACTGTCCCCATTACTGCTACTATATTACTTCTACGATTACTACTACTACTACTACTACTACTACTACTACTACTACTACTACTACTACTTCTACTACTACTACTACTACTACTACTACTACTACTACTACTACTACTTCTACTTCTACTTCTTCTACTGCTTCTACTACTACTACTACTACTACTACTACTACTACTACTACTACTACTACTACTACTACTTCTGCTACTACTTCTACTTCTTCTCCTCATCCTCCTCCTTCTACTACTTGCTACTAATGCTATTGCTGCTGCTGCTGCTGCTGCTGCTGCTACTACTACCACTTCCACCATTACTAGTACAACCACAGGAGGATCGGGGGGGGGGGCGAATACCCTTTTCCCTATCTATTTTTCTTTTCTTGTCTCTTTCATTGTTTTGGGGGCAAATATTAATGTGCAACTCCGAATATACTTTATTATTATTATTGTTTTTATAAGGTTTCACTGTCTATAGTCTGCAGGCCTTGATTGAAACTTTGATCAACAATTAGGTCTTCACACAAGACTAGCGTACCTGAGCGAGAGGTCCTTCAGTACACAGGTCATTGTAGGTCATGTAGTATTCAGTATTCAGACCACTTAAGTAGAGTGATAGGTTTGCAGAGCAGACTTTGTACTGCCCTACACATCATAATTATATCACAAAAAATTGATTTGTCGAACAAAAGTCTGTTTAAAAAGTATATTCTTTTATACCATTCTTGAAGGTTCGTCGGTCACTCCTTCAGAACCCCAGGAAACAACTTTTACGAGCCTTACTGCCATATTCGTCATCTTCTGTATCATCCTATGTCTTGGTATCCTCTTCCTCGTCATCGTCGGTATCATCTACTGCTGCATGAAGAATACAATCACCCATCACTTCCCTTCGTCATCACGAAAACGATCTTTAAGCAAGCTGCAATACCTCAACCAGGCTTTCGAAAGTGACAATGAAACGACGACCGGTCCGGACATGCGATATGAAAACAACAGAGGTACGGCACGACGGAACGTCTCTAGGCAGTTCAGTCGGTCATCGCTGAGTACACAGTACGGTTATTCGCAAGAGGACCCAGACGAGGTCGCACTCATGAACTCAAATTTTACGTTTGGAGTACGAGACGATGACGGTGGGTTGGTGATGCGACCTGCCGACGGTTCAGGTCGGTCGGAACACGGTGGTCCTGATGGCGGTGAATCTACAACGTCACCTGGATCACCTGAAGAAAGTAGCACGTCACAATCGCCTACCAACCAAGGGGAGGAGAAACGAGGTGAGAAGGTACTTGATGAGAGTACTGGAGAGTATCTTTGGCTAGCTCCCCCTTCGCCTCCTAGCCCTCCACGACCACCACCCCCAGTTCAAAGAGAAGGTGAAACTGTCATGGATGAAAATAATGCACCTACTACTAGACTGTAAATCCTTGTTTAGTTTGAGTCATATTGTCTTTGTAGTTTTGAGTAGATTTGTAAGTATCAGGGCATTGTAGAGTAATTTTTGTTGACCATACGCCAAGTTGTAACATAAATATCCGATAAAATGAATCTGCAAGCATAAGGCAAAGTATTATGTAAAACAATTGTAAATAAAATTATACATTAAGGGCACTTTTTACTGATTGGTAAGAATTTAGTTTCATTTTAATCTGTCATCTTTTCATTATCAAGAACAAATATCAGAAGAGCGAACCTTTATTATCATAATTATGTTTCAAGTTTAGTGCAAACCTTTTTAAAATGCTGTATAAATACGCTAAATTGTCCTTTTGGTGGCAATGGTGAATGAGGCTGCAGTCATATCTCCAGTATTCTTTCGATCATGCTGTAGCTGAAATTGCTTACGAGAAAAAAAAAGATTTAGAAAAGTCCTGCTACATTTCTTCAGGATATATAATATAAGGTACACAAATCACTTTAGAAATATATGAATAATGTATAGGTGGCAGTTAAACAAAACTGATTATTATTTTTAAATGTATAGGTTTATAATATTTCTCAATTTAACGAAAATATATACAAAATCAAATCCAATTCACTTCGAAGACTGTTTCTCCTGATTAAACTTTATCAAATTCCTCTTTACTATTTAAATTTCCTTCAATCACTAGAGATTTTTTTCTTTTTGTTCATTTTCTTCAATACTTCAACATATAGTGTGTGTACTTGCAATAAAAGTATAATATTTATATATCCCTCTCGTTATAATGCTATTTAAGGTTTACAATTGATGAAAAAAAAATTGATTAGACTCACAGAGTATTTTGATACATTCGCATTTTCAGAGGTATGTATGTTTTATATTTAATAGTTGTGTATAATGATTCATGGATGCCGGCATATAAAAAGGAAAATCATAAACAAACAATTAGTATTCATCTCTTGTATGATTGTGTTTGTATATCCTACTGTAGTACGCCCCCACTGGACCTTTAATAGAATCTTGTGCCATTAACCCCTAATGGAAAGAAGAAATGGAGCGTATCATTCGATAAGTCGATTAAGAACCATCGTTTTTTCTCTTTTGCTGGTGGAATAATATCAATTAATGAAGAATCATAATCTCAAACAGGAAATTAAAAGTTTATAGGCAATATATAGCCACTCATGGGAAATTAGCTAGGGCGTACATAAAGAAGAGAGAGGAGAAGAGAATAAAGAGAAAGTGGAAGTTAGACATGTTAGATAGAAAGATACGAGAGAGAGAGGGGGAGTGAGGGAGAGTGCGTATGGGATAGGGTGGGCCAGCTCAGTTGCCTCGCCCTCCGCTAAAGGAACTGTGCCCCTGCTACGCCCTCATTGTAACCTGGCTATGGCTATGGAATCGCATGTATAAGTATCTTAGTATTACTTGGTAATTATCCATGGCTATTGATTCTAATGTATGATAAGCATTTTTCTTTATTACTGGTCGTTATCCATAATATTGGACTCGAATGGATGATATAAGAATTTTCTTATTGATGTCCAAACGATATCAGTTATATAGGAAAGACATATTCGATGCTTTTTGTTGGATCCTGTTTGAAAATGGTTTACTGAAATACTACCTTGTTTGTTTATATTTCTAGCTCAAGATATATCGTGCGGGAAAGTATTTGATAAATAAAAAGACAAAAGGGCAAGCAACATATTTAATGTTATAATGTGAAAACGTGACATTTTTTGTCTACAAAATATCGGCCTTTACAGTGTAAGATTACATATCTTATGATCGGCATAGAGGAATTATGACTTGTTCGTAGTGTTTTTATTTTGCATTATAATACTAGTTAGAAGTTTAAATATATCAATTTCCACTTTGAAAGGTTGTATCGTAGCTGCCACCAAATTAAATCTCAGAAACGGAGATATGATGTTATAAAATAATGACGCCTAACCTTTAAACGATCATTTTCGAATTACGTTTTGCCATTTCACCGAGATTTTATAGATTCGGGGGCTTAATGATAAAACAATTCGATACCACTATCTACCTATTATAGCAGTGTTCAACGGAACCATACTGATTCCTTGTGATGTTAAACTTTTTTCTTTGATGAGAGATGAGCCGACTCCCTAAATAGGGACCCAAACATGCCCATTGGCATTTGCTCCCAGTCTAAAAGTTGAGACTTTTCAAACTTATATAACTTTTTTTTTTAATTTAAGAACCTCTGATGAAACACTTTTTAAAGATATTTTTTTTACTCCCACCTTTTTGCCCCCATTAAGCTATATAAGTATTTCACAAGGGTTTAATTCTGTTTTAACATGTTTAATGTTCGTGTTCGGAAGGCGACCTGCATGAGATGAATAGTGGCCCGCTAATCAAACATATGTATTTGATCGCAACTCAAAATATCAAATGCGAGGCTTTTATGTGTGTTTCTGATTGGTTGCAAAGCAAGTTGCGTTTGATTACATTTATCTATGTAAAATTATGGTCTCTGTCCTCTGGCACTGAACCAAGACATATTGACTTCCAGGATAACGCTGCGACTGGATGGCTTCCTCTGAAGACAATCTACGAGATGGGTTTAGATGAAGACGAATAAGACTGGTGGATGAAACCTACTGGCGGATCCGGGGGGGGGGGGGGAAGCCGGCCCGTGCCCCCTCCCTTTGAGAGGTACAATTAAACTTTGTAATGTGAAAATGCCGTTAAAACACAAATGTCCCCCCCCTCCTTTGAAAGCGAAGACCTTTTTTTGAGCCGTGCTTGTCAAATTTTCCTGGGGAAAATGTGCCCCCCGTTTTAGAAAATCCTGGATCCGCCCCTGAACCAGACAGAAAGTACACGTGAAATAGCAACGAACACAGGGAGGGGTTTATGGTAAAGAGGAAAGATAAAGGGAAAAATGCTACTACTTTTTCATATAAAAAGACTATGACAGTAGCGTATACCTATGGGGGCGCAGGGGAACAGAATGCCCCAAACAGAATGCTGGTGACCTTTTTTGCTTGACATAAACTTCTCGATTGTTAATTCCGGAAATGGCGGTGAAAGCTTTGTCCTCTGTCCTTTTATTTTTCTTTCCTCCAATGTTTTAGTTGTCAGAATTTTTTGAAAGGAAGAGGGTTCTTCAATTGGCAGTGATGTTTGACCTTTTTTTTAGTTGTCACATGTCCCCCCCCCCTTACTATAGACTTTCCATTTATGTCACTCACGGTGTAGTAAAAATGCTTAGCAGCTAAACAAAATCAAAGGTTTCATGTTACTTGATAAATTATATGCACCCTAGTCTTTGTCGGAACGCGGAACATGAGGACAGGTACGGGATGGAGAAAAAAGAGACAAACAATTAAAAACAGAGAGAGGGAAATATACTGAGGGAAAAGGGAGAGGGAAAGAGAAAGAAAATGGGAAAGAGACATACATATATTGAGATATAGAGATTGATATGGAAAAGAATAGAAGAGCAAGTATTATCATCATACGACAAAACTATAAACCACTTTGAAATTTCATTTTGTATGGATAGTATATACAAATATATTTGCGTCATACAGTGTCATAGGAGTTTTCTCTACGTTTGTAAAATCTAAAATTTGAATTGAATTTTTTAATGAATGTCCATTTTTTTAACCTACCTTTTAAAAGATATAATCTAAAATCAATTGATAAATTGAAAATTTAAGTGTTCATTGTATATATATTTTTTCAGAATTATGAATCATTTTATATTTCAAGCTTGTTCCGTTGCTTACAATATCATTTACTACACCTAGTGCAGATGTCTATCGAGGCAATCTGTTAAAAAATGGAAGAGGAGCAGTAAGAAGAACTTATCATAAAAGCGCACGTCACACGACATAACAAATTTTTCATAGTATTCTGGGTGGTGCGTACAAGGTCCGTACGTGCACGCGCGCATTCTCATTTTCGAAACCCAATAATGAAATGAACCGAAGCGACACGTTCTCGCGTGGTCATGGTGGTCTTATTCATCGCTATCTCAAACTCCTCCTTGATGTCTCAAACTCCTCCTTGATGTCTCAAACTCCGGAATGGCCTGGGGTCACGGTCTACTGATGAAGCTTAATGGAAGACCTACATTACTCTTCCATCACTACCAAGAAGACATTGCTATGAATATAAGTTCGTTCGAGGCAGTAATTCGATGTACTTTCTCTCCATTTCATGGTTGTTTTCTTCTCATTCGATATTATTTTCTCTGACACGATTTAGATGTAATCATCCCCACTGTCTGGTTCAAGCAAATCACAAACTCGCTGTATGGAATAAGCCGACTTGGGAGCATCAAATCTATGAAGTACTGAACTATCTTTGAAGCATCTATCGAATTTCGTTACGCTTACTTAAAGTTGGTTTATGATTAACAAGATGAGCCTCCAAATTTACGAACGGCAGGATTATCATTGTAATTACCATTGATTTGCTAGCATTGACGCTTTGCCCCGACATTCATGACGTTGCTCTTTTAGACTCCAGTTTCCAAGACGACTGATGAAACATCGTTGGAAGAACTTTCTACAGAATCAGTGAACTGACACCCCGTGACTATCAATTAACGAATTAATATATTTCGCCATTACGAGAGAAAACAAAAGTGTTAAATCGGAACTCATCGATTCGATATTATGATCTGAGCTAAGGAGGAATAAATTCACATTATTAGGAAAAAGATGGGCTTCAATTTCTCATTTCTCTACGTGACAAATACAGGGGTAAGTTGACCAATGGACATTAAATATTGTAATCTTACTTTGGGAAATCTATAATTGCATGAGACGGTCATAGTTTTGAACGCAGTGTGTTTTTATCGTGCATTTGATGTTTTCGAACTTTTATAATTCGATCTTGTTTTACATATTCATTTGACTGTATATTAACATATTTCAAACTTCATGAAAATACTAAAAATGATTACATGTAATGCTTAGAATTGAAAATCTCTGTTCTCATTGTTCTCATGCTTAATATGAGCAGGACTTGATAGGGTCTGCTGATGAACAGTGAGGACTCGTGTTCCTTTTTAGTGACAATGATCTCTGTTATGATTGTTATCTTGTTCCCGCTTAAATAGTGAAAGTAGTATCACATATTCTCCCCTAAATTTGAGAGCATTTCTGTTCGATATGTCTTGATGACGAAAAAAGTGACATAGAAAATCCTTATACCATGATAATAAATGCAATCTAAAACAGGTACACCCCTACCTCTACACAATATTTGGAAAACCCCAAAGCATAATGACCTGTATGAGGGTATATCCTTCACATACCCTTGGCGGAATGATATGGCAAGTATGCAGAGTCTTAAGGGTAACAACTGTTCAGAAAAACTATAAATCAATAGTTAACTATAGGTCAAGTTCATGGTAAATATTATCAGTGGTGCATCAATCTCGATATGTGTCATCTTAAACACATACCAATACAAGGAGTCGACGCCATATAAAACCATTCCCCTTTTTTACAGGCCCGTGACTTTTATTTGGGTTTTCTAGAACATGATTTAAGACAGGTTTCATGGTATTACGGGGGAGCCAGCTAGGGGGGGGGGGGGTCCCTAAATTACCCAACCCTATAATGGGTAGGTCACACATCGCCAGTTTAAATTGAGATTTTTGATGGTTCTCAAACCGAGGTGAACCATGTCTCGACGATGAGGGACTGAGCACTTGAAATGTGACCACGTTGTTTTGAACACGGCGCTAACGCGAATTAGCGCGGTAGTAGGGCGGATCTACTCCGAATCAACTACAGTACCACCGAGTATCTCATAAGAGACTGCAATTCCTCGGTGTTAACTCTTTCACCTCCATGTTGCTACCGCGTTTATTATTGGGATGTGCGGCGCGGTAGTATTACGGACAGGCTTTATTGCAGTGTTAATACTGCACTGTTAATATAATTCAAACAACGCTGTTTACCATGTGAATCGCACAGTAGTTGTTAAAGCAGTTTAAACAAGTGTTTGAAATCTTAAGCAACCATGCTTAAATTATTGATTGAATTTAAACTTTGTTATTTAAGATTTTAAACACTAGTTTAAAATGTTTGAACAACTACTGTGCGATTCACATAGTAAACGGCGTTGTTTAAATTATTTTTAATAGTGTGAGGATGTCCTACTTAAAACTACGTGGAGCGCTCCGTTTCTAATAGCCAAGACCGCCACAAAAAAAAAAATTAGTGGTTCCAAGCGGTTATCTGGGAGTAAGCCGAATGAATGACGGATGGGGTCTTTGGCGCAGCTTGGCCAACTACTGAACCACCATGAACGACTAAAACGGGCGAACTTTGATCACTCCTAACGCAAATGAAGTTGGTTAATTTGTAGGGGAGGGATCTCAATGGCATGAATATTTAGTTAGTACTTTAACGGCGATGTGACGGCCGCTGGAGATAGCCGCAACGTCTCAAAAATTTCGTGGAGATCGGAAACCGGAAAGACTGATAAAACGTTGTGGAATCTGCAATATCCCTACTGCCTACGTCATTCTCATGACGCGTATTAAAGAATCGGTGCTGTGGCGTCAGTTGCTAACGTCAGGCTAATGTCTTTTTGTGTCCTGAGTGTCAAGTTTTTCAATGATAAGTTACAAATAAAGTCAGCTCCCTTGCATAGTTTTCGCCATCATTTTGGCAGCTACCAAAATGCACGTATGCAATAGTGAAGTAACCACTCGTGACCCAACTTGGCGTTACTATAGGCCTGTCACATTATGAAGTGATGCACGATGAATAATGATTCATAAATCACTGTTACTTACTGACTGCTTCCAGATACTCTGTCAATAAAGATGTCAGCTGCATTGACAATGGTTGGGAGTTTCGGTCTTTGAGCCCCAATTATCACCATCATTACACCATGTACACGGTGAACATCTTGCAGTTGGTCTGTCATCTATGTCAGGAGCAGTGACACGGGGTCGCCATCTTTTTAGCAAGTCTATATGTCAATATCGCCTGATGGTCATGTTTAAAAAGGGGGATAAAGATAGAGAGAGAGAGAATCGAGTGATAGAAAAGGGGAGAGAAATATATCGAGAGATAGAGAAAGAGAGGGAGAGAGACAGAAATATAATACGATAGAGTGAAAAAGGAGGAAGATAGAAAAACTGGAAACTTGCTCGCTGAAATGTCAATATTCAATGTTTTTAAAAAATGGCGTAACTATCTGGGAAATTAAAAGTCGGTTGTGTGTGGTGTGTGTGTTTTGGGGGGCCTGCATTATTCGACCACGATGGCATCGAAATTACACCTGTAGTGTTCTGGATTTTGATCAGAATTAAGCTTTACCTTTTCGTCTTCTTTCGCTCTTTTTCTTGAGTTGTGCTCCCTTTTTTCTCTTTTAATTTCCACCCTGTTTGTCCTTGTCATTTTTATACTGAAACTGGAGCCTGCGGCACGTGTTACATTGCCCACGATATAAACGCTGATGTACAAAATAATAAAAGGAAATGTAAGATACAGCTAGATAATGACTACTGACAGAAAAGAAAAAAAAACATACAGTATTCGAAATTGCGAAATGTGAGATGATTCTCTATTTTTGTTGAGAGAGCTGTTCGTCTCGAATGAAATCATGACTTACTTGGAGTTTCTGCTGATTATTGAATATCATCTGTGACAAATTAATGCTCAACATTTTGCTTTTCATAGTAAAACCACATTCAGTCTTAAGTTCCGCCAGTTTGATTTTAAGATGGCTTCAGAATGTGGTCACTTTGATGCCGATGAACTATGTTGTACGCCTATCTTTGAGTGCCACGCTTTAGAACGAGTTCGTTTCAAGAGCAGACCACTCTAGATAGCCTAGTTGAATTGGAACTTGTTTTGACACAAGACAAGGGCTACGTTTTCAAAACAACATTACTTCTGAGGATATTACCAAGAAACTGGACGCAAAAATGAAGTACAGCTTGTTCTCAAATTCAACAAACATACAGTTGAATTTTCCTACATCTGTATGGTCGTGATGGTATGGTATCTTAATAGATAATAAACATGTTTCAAATTACATGGACACGAAAACTATTTAAAAAAAACAGACGCAAAGACGTGCAATTCAGCGTCCCGTCATCACCCTCTCTAAACTCTCTCTGTCTTTTGTTACCATCTTCATCCTCCATGTCCTCTTTCATCATACCAATTCTCTTCCCTACACCATGTACACACACTTTACTTCTTACTTGTTTTTATCGTGATTATGACTTTTGGATTGCGTATTAACCATGCTAATTCATCGTAATTCTATGCATTATATCAAGATATATTGCCATCTTATCTTTAAAACTTTTGTACCCATTTCTCTAATCACCCCTCTGTCTATCTATTTCCCTCCCTTCCTTACTATGTTTATTGACTGAGATTGAATACTCGTACCTTATTTTTTGCTTGAAGAAGGAATTTCCCTAAATCCTTTGTCAATGAATTACACAATTTTATTCAGGATGCTCGTCGCCATTATTGAAGTAATGTATATCATTCTGGATGAAATTAGTCAATTTAAAATTTCGCTTTTTACATTCCAGCATCTTCATTATTATAACTTGACGCTATGGAACTACATTTATTTTCACATTAGTCATGTGAGTATATTGATATCCAAAACGGTTACAACCAATCATTTTTTTGTCTTAAAGACACGTTTACGAAGATTCCCAGTAGAATGTCCATACCAATTACTCACCCCACCTCATTAAATAAGGATCGGTATCCTCCATGGGCTAACATTTCACTTACAATCCTCTCGAGAAAATAATTTCCCTTTCATTCTTGATCAGAAAAGAGATGGGTTAATCTTGAAGTGCGATCAATTCCTCCGTTAGCGCTTGATGACGT
The DNA here is from genome assembly GCF_037042905.1 of Lytechinus pictus. Classification (NCBI taxonomy): domain Eukaryota; kingdom Metazoa; phylum Echinodermata; class Echinoidea; order Temnopleuroida; family Toxopneustidae; genus Lytechinus; species Lytechinus pictus. Next base: position 2,487,008 of record NC_087249.1, on the reverse strand, counting down.
CATAAAATGGGTGTACTCTTACCAAAACCGTTGTTCAGGATAACGATTGAGTAAAAAAAAAAGAGAAAAATTAGACACCAGTGGTAATGATGATCGATGGAATCTCCCCCAAACAGAGAATGTAATTCCTTATCTTGACCTGTCAACAACGCTTTGATACTCTTGTATTGACCAATGAGAAAACTTTGGCCTAGTCATCACTAAACTAGATGTTATCCTAGATCCTAGCTAGATTGAGGTACATGATAGGATAATGTTTCCAATTCAGGCTCCCAATGCAGGAAGAGTTGAAACCAAATGAAATATATATATATATATATATATGTATATATATATATATATATAAATGTGTTTACACTTCACCACTGGAGAATCTAGATCCATGATTATAATATAGATTATAATCTAGATCCATAATTATAATAATAGAGAGAAATTTCATATCCCATTGTATAAGAAATATATTTTATTCATCATTTTTTTAGCCTAAACAAGTTCATTGAAAAAAAAAATTTAGTGACCCAAATTTCATTTGATTATTTCCTTTTATGCAATATCATTGATCTTTCCTATTTTTGTATAACTAATATGCTGTTTAAATAGGGGGTAAGATACTGTGATTAAGAGGTTTAAAATCTCCCAACTATCTCCTTTCAGTACTCGAATTTATCGATTTGGGATTGGTTTTCAATAATCTGCTCAGAAGAATCGATTGCTCGAGTAATTTCTATGGTATAATATTTCATCATGATGACATGACATGTCGCATACGATTTGTAGCAGTAGCTTGGTTACCATCTGGTAGAAATAATGTGGATAAAAAATGTGTGAATTGTTTTGTAAATGGTATCGGATGAAATCAAGATGAAGTGTTTGATCTGTATAAATGCATAGACATATTGTGGTCAACCTCATGCGTGTAATTTAAAGTGAGAACATGTTGTTAAATAATGAAGAAAGAACAAAACCTCTCGTAAAAATCAATATATCATGTATCTCACACTATAGTTTTTACTTGAAACATGTTAATATTCAATTCTGTGGAGCTCTTGCATGCGGTGTCTCTTGATTTGTTGCTATTTTTACCAATCAGTGTTGGGCAGTTTTGAATAATGAAAATAGTCGTGGTAATCCACACTATCACCAAGTTGAGATGTGGATAAAGATACTCTAGAGCGTACTTCAACTCCTTACCAAAGACTTGAGGGTAAATAGAAATGTGAAATATATCGTTTTTCAGAGGCATCGTTTAATTTCCCACAAGGTTTGTCGTTGCTTCTCTCGGACAATGACACCCTCGATGAGCTCGTGTTATTTCACTATCCGTGTCTGTCAGATATAGAATGGACATGATGGGTGTAGTTGAATGGCCCTTGGCATTTTTTATACAAAACCCAGTGAAGTTTCATTTTTACGTTATAAAAAATAGGCTATGTAGTTTTTTTGCTCTTATTGCTTTTTGCTATGAAAGTAATATAGAAGCCATGATATTGTTTTATTCATAGATACGGAAAACAAGGCGTAAAATAAGTTTCTCTTTATAACTTGAACCTGCCTTGACTAATTGTGCAGGGAAATTGTAGTTCATTCTACACTGTAAAAAAAAATTAGTAGAAATTACTTAATAAAATTGTGGCAAAAAATTGCCTTAATTTTTTCAAGTATTTATGACTTTGGCAGTTTTAAGTAAAATTTACTTATTTTCTTTGCTTCCATTTTACTCAAGAAAATTAAGTTACAATAACTTAATTCAATTAAGTAAAACAATCAACAAAATATTTGAAAATATCAAATGGGGGAGTGGACTTTCGTGATTCGAAAGTCCGCTCCCCCATCGTCCCACTTTTGGTGGCATCATTTTCATTTTAGACATGTTTTATCCAAATATTAGACTTTGTGAATTGTCACTTACCTGTACATGTATAGGTACTGACATTTATATTTATACGCGATCGTTTCATTCTTACAAATAAAACAGTGAGAATAATTTTCTGCTAAATGACTATTTAATATTGCCTTTTCATTGATTCAACAAAAGAATACAATAGTTAGCACACCCTTATCCAAAACAATTTCAAACACAAATAGATATGACAGTTAATTCAAATAAGGTACTGACATTTATATTTATACGCGATCGTTTCATTCTTACAAATAAAACAGTGAGAATAATTGTCTGCTAAATGACTATTTAATATTGCCTTTTCATTGATTCAACAAAAGAATACAATAGTTAGCACACCCTTATCCAAAACAATTTCAAACACAAATAGATATGACAGTTATTTAAAAAAAAAACCATTTACTTGCTCTAATGAATATTCATGCATTATTTAAATATGGCGTTAATTGAAAAATATAAGTACATTCAACATGATTTTATAAGTAACAATCATCTTTGCCTAATTGAGTTAGATTTACTCAATCAAAGCAAGCTATCAATACGTGAATTTTCTTAAATGTATATTGAACCCAAATAAATCAAGTAAATCAAGTAAATTAAAAGACAAGTTGAAACTACTTAAAAACAACGAAAAATAATTACAAATTGTAAATTCTACTTAAATACATTAAGTGTTAACTACTGATTCAAAGATTTTTTTTTACAGTGTAGATCATCTGCAGGTTAATCTGTACCACACTCCAGTATGGTTCTTGTTTAGGTTCACCATGTTCACTGTTCTGGATTATTAAAACTCATTCATTAACAAAAGAAATGTCCCTCAAATTAAAAGAAATACTTAATTGATGTAGCCTTTTTTTCGAATGAAAACTCTTTGGAAGTTCCATGCGACTGGTGATCCTTTCTTAGGAGATTAATCAACACCAATGTAAATTTTGGGCGCAAGATTTACCACAAATAAGTATCACCAGTCGTTCGTATAGTCGCTCGTAACTTTCATGATGATAGTATTCTGCTCTGACGTAAAATAACGTGCATTGAAGAGTGAAAACGGTCAATGCTTTATTTCGGTGTGGTATAAAAAAATTGAGGATTCTCTGAAAGCCTTTTCTATCTGTACTTTAAACCTACCGTCCAGCGCACGGCTGAATAAGCCAAGATAGCATGTTCACGACGATAGTTAAAAGTGATTAGCCAATTTGGATCAAAATAATGTATTCATTTGACCTCCTCTCAAATTCCTCCTCTCTTAAAATGAATTTCGCTTCCGCATCCTCATGCATTTATTCGGCACTATTAATTCGTAAAAGAGTTTTGACCGCTTTTCATCATTTCCAATTTCGCCCCTGTCATATCTGTTCGAAGGCCTGTTGATTTTGCCCTTTCATCCCTTATTTTTTATTCTCTCTCTTTCCTATGAAGATTTCCTCTTAAATATCTGATCCAGTGCCTATCATAATGGAAGAAAGTCGGTTGATCTGACTTTAATGAATGAAACAAATTGAAGATTGACACCAAATAGAGTTTTTATTGATTAGAAATAAATTGAAACTATTTGTTTCCGCTTTTAGAAAGGTAGATCCTATTTCATATGATTCCGCTTTTAGAAAGGTAGATCCTATTTGGGTTTAGGAAATGATAAAATGTAATATGTTGATCCAAATCGAACGGATGAAATTTCGAAAAAAAAACACACGCATACACAATCTTATGTACTTGCAAAAACGAGGAGCCATATACTATACGCTCAAACGTACATGTTAATAAAACTCCTCATTTGTTTGCCATTCAAAAGTCATCATTCAATTTAAGAATTCTTGAGGTAAAGAAGTATTTTTTAAAAACCAAATTAGGTATGAGAGGTAAAGTTAGAAATTAAAAGTACGTGGTGTTGAGGCGAACCCTTTCTGATATCAGGGAAGTGGGAGGTTGCTGAAATCATTCCAGATTCATTTTGTACTCGAAGCCAAGTTCAGTGAAAAGAAATATGAATAATATTTATGTTTCACAGGTGTATATTTGTCATTTCAAGGCCATAACAAGATACCCCTGTTTGACCTATTCAAGGTCTGGCTCGTTAAGTTGTTAATCGTGCAATTATCAATAATTTTACCCCTAGTATAACTGCTCTAGCTCCTGTGATCTTCCAGTGGGTCCTGCATAACTTAATGTAGTTAATAAAAGAAGAACAAAGAAGATTCTACTGTATGTCTCGATTGCATGGTTGTTTGAACCCATAACGTTTCTTTCCTTTTAGTGGGTGAAAATCTAAAATGAGCCGATCATACATCGCCTGCTTAGATATAGCGCGATTTATGGCAGTAATCAAACCGCCGTTTAACCGTGTCCCAGGAGTGGAGGAAAGAACTTAAATACGACGTGACTCTAATTCCCAACACGTTTTGGACATGGCGCTAACGCGGATCGGACGAAGGTATATGTCGGATATCCGTCGAAAAGACTGCAGAATCCGGCTGCAGCTTCCATTATTAACTGCAGTGCCACCGTGTAGCTCCTTCATGAGACCGTGATGCGTCCGTGTTAACTCTTCCATCTCCGTGTAGTTACCGTGTTTATTTCGTAAAGGTCTTGGAGGAAAATCTAACTGGAGAATCGTGGCGGTGTCAACTTCACGGATCTTGCAATGAGCACGGATGATGCAGTTCTTGGCACGGTGAACGGCGTGTTGGTTACGGTCCATTACAAATCGACAAGACCGTCACGAAAAAAACATGTTTGATTTCTCGGCTTTTCCTTGTGGTTCCCGGGGTTTGGGGCGATTGAGTGACGTATCAGTTACGTACGGTGTTAACGGAGGATGGCGAATTGCCGAACTGCCTTGAACATCTAGGCCTATGCAGAGACCGTCAATGTTTGATCTCCTGTATTGGTCAAATGATTTCTTATATCTCAAAATAACACGAGAAAATTAAAGAAAATATGGTAAAAATGTTATAAAATATGACAGCAACAGCATGTCTAAGCATTGTATTGCGTAATGGAATATTTGAACTGTGATATGCATATCCATTATCTATTAATTTGATGTTGAACTTCTATTTTGTTGCATTTCTGCTTTCATAATAGTGTAAGCATGGAAACTTCTCCATCTTTACGATGTCTGCATGCATGTACATCTCAGGGTGCTGCTACACGCCTTCAAAATGTTTTCTAAAATGTTGTCCATGCCTAACCTTGGACGTGAGTAGGTGTAGAGAAAGAGAGTCTTGATCAAATTTCAGCCCTCTTTTCCTTCACATCCTTCCTAAACAGCCAAGGTCTTATCAAATCACATTTTCCTAACCATCCCACTCATGAAAATGCCATCGTTTTAATTTGAATCTAATATCCATGGCTTGTGTTTGATTACGCTATTTCCTTTAAAGGATCATAGCGATTTAGCCCATGGTCAAGCTGACCGATGCATCACTAATAATATTCTTTAGCTTGATGTGGTAAGGTCATGGCCATCGTGGTCAGCTGTCCGAACTTTCCAATTAGCCAGTTTCAATCAGAGGAATAATTAGGTATAATTGTGCGATCAACGCTTTCGTTAACGAGCCTTCTACGCCCCGCTTAGCCCCACTTTATGATATAACTATAAATTATATTAACAAACTATTGTATTGTACCCAAAAAGTTGCGTGACGGACATAGCAACAATTAAGAAATTTCAGGACAATAATAAAATTTTGCTGTTAAATAGCACAAATAATCGGAACGATGTCGCTGGAATGTAGTCTCTACAAATTCGCTTTGCAGAAATATCACTACTTCATTCATTCTTGTCTATTTACATGCAATGTTTGCACTCTCTCCACTCCTTGGGGAACATTCCATCAATGAACAGTCAACCCATTTGAATTACTTAGCCACATGCTTGCACTGTAAAGAAAAAAAAATGGGTAAAAGTTTAACCAACACCAGGGTAATATGTGTCCAACAATTTGGGGCAGTATTTTACCCAATGCGGGAAGCATATTGTCCAGTAAGGTTAAAAATGAGCAGCAATTACCTTAGAATGGGCAAAATTTTCGTCACACTGGATAAATAAAATGCCCAAAAGAAATGCCCAATGTTGGTTGGGCACATAATTACCCTCATGGAGCATTTTTACCCAATATATGTATGTAGATGTTCCTACCCAATATGGTACCACTTTATTTTCTGGTTGGAGAATGGTAAATGAAGATAAACGTTTTACCAAAGAATAGTATTATATATTACTATGCTGTCAGACTTTCTTTTGCAAACTGTAGTATTCGTGATATGTGAAAGTGAACAGTATATCGTGTACAGGATCAATGTATTTATTAAAATGACCAAATTAAGCTTAATAGATCCTCAGAATGGGTTGCTTAATGAATGAACATGACAGTATGAACTGATAGTTAGTATCAAATCAACAGTAATTTCATTTCATGGATTGAGTGTAGAATTATCATGATCATGTTGTGGAAATCGAGAAAATTTTAAAGACAGGCACAAATCTTTAGAGAAGTGACCCGTGTACTCAGTCTCCTCCAAATGATTCACGAGTATCGAGGGTCTGATAGCTAATAAATGACATGCTCTAATTACTATAAAACTCATTGATATATGCCGCCCGATCGAGAGAGAAGAAAACTCTGCTTAAAAGTCAATTACACAGCTCTTACATATGCTACATACACACTAGTCTATATACGTTAGTATGTCATTTATACATATTAGTTGTTTTATTCGGGAATCCTTACTGATTATGGGTGGAGAGAGTGAGTTTTTTTTTCTTTTGAAATTTTACGGGGCACCTTCAGCCCCCCTGAAGAAATGTTCACGTGTAAGAGTGTCCACCCCGGGAGGATAGACGTACCCCCCCCCCCCTCGGATTTCACATTTCGCACAGCAGCCTTTAAAAGGGTCGTCTCCCCTCCCCTTATAGAAGGACCAAGAATATCACGAAATAGTCACCATGGTACTGAGGAGGTGTTCATGAAAATTTTCACATACAATCGATTATGAGCTACTGAAAATCTTAGTCGGATTTAACTGGAGCTTCTGTTTCTGGTAACTCCCGTAGAAACCCGGCAGGACAGCATTTTGCTGTTAAACGCCAAGCTGGTATATAACCAATTACCTAGGAAACATTTTACATCTAGCTTAATCAGTCATAGTGGATGACCTTATAGACGACAGATATTACTCTTGGGCCTTTTTATCAAAGTGGAGACAATGGCAGAGTGGGGATTCGAACTCACAACCTTGCGTTTATGAGTCCAATGCTCTAACCACTAGACCACATGGCCCGTGGTTGCGAATCACTGAAGAAGAAAATATTTTCTCCGGATCTAGAATACAGTCACCTCAACCATAAGGAACCTCAGCATGACTGACATGTCATTGAAAATAGCTTGATATTCTGGGGTTGGTTTATTTGGTGTGGCTGTGATCAGATATTGAAGTATCATTCTGAAGAGGACATGGAGGAGGGATTGAGAGAAGAAGAGAGAGATAAAGAGAGAGAGAGAGAGAGAGAGAGGGGGGGGGGGGTAAAGAGAAGATGTGGAAACTGAACGAGATGATAAAAAAAGAAGAGCAAGTATGAGAATGAGGGAGTGAAAGGACCGTAGGGGAAGTGGGCGTGAAGATAATAGTGAGCAAAGCATTGCACATTAATGTTTAAGAAAATACTCGGCTCCAAATCTTCGATTCTCTATATATAGCCCCTAGTGTGTACATTGCTTCACCCAGGGGCTTTGAGGAAAAGTGCAGCGACTTCATCGAATTTCCTATGAAATTATTGGTATGTGCATTTATCCTCAAAAAAAATTGTTTGTGACCAGTCGCCGTAATGACACCGGTTATATTTTGATTGAGGTTTAAATACGAAGTTCCGAATTAGATACTTATGACGATGTGATCAACATATTTAGTGATTATTCATAATGGCAATATATATTAAATTCAAATGAAATTATGCGAGATTGATTCTCATTTCTTTCAGACAGACCCCCCGCAAGCAATAATGTATCAAACAAGGAATCATATTAGCTCAGAAAGGAAAGTATTATGCTTATGGTGGGTGGAGGAACTATAGCTACAGAGCAACGCTCCTCGAACTTGAAAATCAAGATTCGAAACCCGATTTATGTGTTTGCAAAGGCATTCCAAATAATTACCACGTCCACTTTGAGCTGCACTCGCTTTCTTAGGATCAACCTACTAGAGGAAAAAATTATTGAAAAAATTATTGAGGAAAATTTTTTTTTGACCACAATAACCAGACTTGTGACATTCGGTATATCCACCAATCGCTCAATGAAATTAAACAGGTAATGTGAGTCCTCAGGAAGATCTGTTTCGTTATCAAAAGACGGAGGGGGTGGTGTCTACTTTGGGGCGACACATTTTCTTTTTCTTTTTTTTTCTTTTCTAGACCCTTTCAGTCAGATTGGTGGTATAGGTGTAGAAGAATGTTCCCTCTTGGTGTCGTATTTCTTGAGGTGAAATGCTATACGTTCCTTGGGTCATGTTACCTTATTTACGTCATTCATGAGGAACTATTTCATCCTGGATAGATTCCCAACATTTTCAGCATCTCCCTTCTTCTAAGTTCTACATGTCCCTCCAAATCCTCGTATTTTTTATCTTCTCCAGATCTCAATCTCTAAGTCCGTTTTCTTTTTTTATCTTTCTGTCTGTCCATCTGTCTGTTTTTTTCTCTGTTATGTGTCTGTCTTTGTATCTTGTCTCTGTCCTCTGCACGTAGGCCTCCTAACTCACTCATATCGGTGAGGAGAGTGAGAGATTAGAGGGGGCGGTGTGAAGGTGGATGATGAGGACGAAGGAGGACGAGGAGGTGGGGGAGGAGGAGGTGTCAAGAAGAGGAAAATGAAAGCTGAGAGGAGGAACGACAGAAAGAAGAGCTAGAGATAAATTGGCTTCTAGTCCAGCGGTCATCTGTCAATCAGTGCTGCAACTAAACATCACAGGTTTTCTTGATGAGTTATTGGGACTCTCACTAGAGCATGATAAATAAAAACAAAAGTGGCCTAGCTTATTAATCTGCAGAGCCTAACGATAATCCGAAGTGTTGTTGTCCACATTTGCAGAATCAATTAATGGTAAAAGCCTGATGAATGATTAGTTAGTCTGGATGAGTATGTGTCTTGTTGAGGGATTGTTTTGACGAGTCGATGGACGCAGACATCCATGAAGTATGGTTTGTATATCTATGCGTGTAGTATAATCTGTATCATCATCGTGATTCCTAGCAATCTTCATCAGACACCGAGGCATGGGCGGAAATCCCAGGGGGGACAGGGGGACGTGTCCCCCCTACTCAAAATAGTAGGGGGGGGGGACACAATATCAAATGTCCCCCTACTATTTGTGGTCTTTTATGATGGTAAGAAATACATCATACAAAATCGAAATAAAACATGAATTTTAGGACGAGATGACCTTAAATTTGGGGTGATAACCTTTTTTTTTGCTTGTCAAATTTTCCAGCCCCTTGTCCCCCCTAACTTTTGGGAGAGATTTCCGCCCCTGCACCGAGGTGAGTGGTAGAGATTAAGGCATTGTATGAAAATTCTACTTGATTTTGTCATCTTCTGATAACCTCTTCCGTATAAGGTTTTCATCATATTGGATTTAATGAACATAATTTTTATAGTTATTTTTCATCCTATTGCTTGAACGTTTGCAAGTTTTAATAAAGAGGTTTATTTGCATTTTCATAAATAAAAAGGCTAAGTCAATCTAATACCATGCACAAGTTTAATACTGTTAAAACCTTGGACTTTTCCTGCATGTGTGAAGTCAGATGTATTAAACCGTAATCACATTTAATTCACCATTTTGACGATTCCGATAAACGATTATTTGTTCAATTAGGGGTAACTTAAAGTTTTTATACATGAAAATCCATGTATAAAAATTGCGATGAATATTAGATACAAACTCTCTGATACAGGGCAGTGTCTAAAACCCAATTATGTTTTGAAAAATATCATGATCTATTCAAATAGACTCTGTGACCCATGTTCTAATCATTTAACATTTCGTATTTTTAGAGCAAGAAGTCTATCTCGTGAAAGTTGAGTGATATCATACCCTTTTCAAAACTTAGTGTTGTTTTAATCACAGAAAATTATTGTATCAACACTCCTAAAGGATGCCATGACTGGCCTAATCATAGAACGGGTGATTGCAGAAGTTGATTAGTAGGACATTGGCCTTTAAACCTTAATTGAATCGACCAAAACACGTGTTACTAGTTTAAAATCATGATCAGACATCAGGAAACACCAACGAAACAACTCCAAACCGACGATTGTAAATGCACATTGAAAATAGCAATGTATTTGATCGATCTACGATATGAATGTGTCATTTATAGCTTACTAAACAACTCCAAAAGATACCGAACGACTGACGACATATCAAATTTATCTTTAGAGACAATCGAAATGCTGTATTTGTTTGAAGACCAAGTCAGTCCTACAACTCCAAAAGATACAGAACGACTGACGACATATCAAATTTATCTTTAGAGACAATCGAAATGCTGTATTTGTTTGAAGACCAAGTCAGTCCTATAGGTCAAGTTATATCAATAGGCAATGTTTATCGCTGCTGCGATGGGCAATCCACCATAAAATACAATGAAATTCAATTGGAAGAAAAACCGCAAAATGTGTTATAATGTACTGAAATCATAGCATTTGAATATTATTGTGAGAGAGAAGACATACTTCAAACTGCATTTTTTTAACACATTTCTTATATTTTGTTGTTCAAATTATCAGGATTATTATATATAATCCATTGCTAAATAACAATGGCCAATCAGATCATTGCAATCCGTCGCAACTGTCTCTTATTTATGTTATGGTCTTAATATCAATATGAAAAAAACCGAATTTTGCCGAATGTCAAAATCGATACACATTAAAAGGAATCCAATAGTCAACACCTATAGACATGATATACTTTAATCTAAATCTTATCTCTCTATATCGGGGAAATAACTGTTTGAGGAGACATATTTTTTGGGAAAATATCTTACATCTTAATTGAATGATTGACATACGAAATGTTCACAAATATGTCCGTTTCCAACGAAGCTAATCTTGCTCCTCAACGGCCTATCATGGTACGGATTCAAAATGGCGGCATCATCATTATGCGTTATTAGTCAATATCTGGGTCGCGGATTACTGTGCAAACATATTCTAACCTAATTTTTTATTTGAATTGAAATCTAGTCTCGTTAGGTAAATGATTAGCCTGGAGATATACGATGAGAAAATGAAAAATGGAACATATGGCCAAGATTGGAACCAATACATTTCCGTATCTCTACGATGCTTACCTTGTTCTTGATTAATGTACTTCAACGAAGATGCAAGATGGTACATGCTATTACTTTTGTGTCAATATCATCAGATTGATTGATTGATTGATTTTATTTGGCAAGTCACAGTAGCATTAAAACAAAAGGCTTGCACAGGATGACCCACGAAAGCTCGAAAGCTTATTTTCAGTGGGGTCCTCGACATACAGAATTAAGATAATAAAATGGTAAAATTATACTATTTACATATTAAAAAAATGAAGAAAAAAAAATCAGAATTTACTATTACCAATAAATAAGATATATAAAATATATATACAAGAATATAACGAAGAAGAAGAAGAAAATAAGGAGAAGAAGGAGGAGGAATAGAAGAAGAAAGGGGAGGAGGAGGAGAAGGAGACATAAGAAAAGGATGAGGAAGAAAAATAATAAGAAGAACAACAGCAAAAACGGCGACAAAAATAACAACATGAAGAGGAGAATAGAAGGAAGAGATAAAAGAAATAGAAAGAATAGAAGAAAGGACATATCGAAGCTTCAATCAAACTATGTAAAATAAATAATAATACCTGGTAGAGAAGCGAAAAGAACGTGGTCAGTATTCAGGCTAAATCAACCTCATTTGCATCTTCTCTTTGACTCTCATTATTTCCGAGGCCACATGCAAAGGAGAATTTATTAGTTTCAAAAGGTTCAAAGACGTTCTTGAATCAATCAATAGATCTATAGGGATACACAAACAGACGATTGAAACAACGAGAAACGGAAATAGGGATTCTTTAATGGAGGTAAAACGAAAAGAAGAAGTGGAAAGATGAAAAGAAGAGTGGTACATGTAAATCAGGAAAAGGGCAAAAAGTTAAGAAAACTAAGAATATTATTTGATTTTCATGAAAAACTTTATTATTATCCCCAACTTAACGTGAACAATCGAGGATTTTTTATTCATTTTATTCTTTCTTCAATTTTGATGCAATTTTTAAGAGGAAGCTAAATTTGAACGAAAGATTATCAAGATTTAAGAAATTATTTGCCTTTAATACGAATAGTATAAAAACGGACGCCTACCATAAGGCAAATCCTTACTTACATCCCTTTCATGGTAAATATCCCCAGTAAACTAGGAAAAAACCAGATATGATAACATTTTTATTTCGCCTAGTATAAACGTGATAAATGTGATTCATATTTCATCACATTCAGCATCTGTATTTGTCCCCGAATCGACAGGTCCATTTCCATTATTTTAAAATCATTTCCAATTTTATTTTTGGAGGGTTTGGTGAGTGTTTTCAAGGTCTCAGATGGAAAACAAATTCCAAACGGGAATAACAGGAGCACTATGAAATATTATCTAGTCACGACCATTCGATATGGCTTTCAAAGCTTGAAGCGATTTGCTTTTTTAGGGAATTTGAAGAAAAAAAAGGAGAGAAGTGGGAGTGGAGAGATGAAGAGACAATGATTGAAGAACTCAACAAAGAGCTGATTGGATAAGGGTCGAAAAGAGGAGAGGAGACAAAAGGAATGATAGAGAGAGGAAAAGAGAGGAGTGAGAGAGAGAGAGAGGAGGAGGAGGAGAGAATAGAGAGAAAGAGGATTGAAAGAAAAATAAAGAAAGAAAGAAATAAACAAAGAAAGAAAGAAAGAAAGAAAAAGAGAGAGAAAAAACAGAGAAAAAAGAAAAAAGAAAGAAAGAAATGCAGAAAAAAAAAAGAAAGACAGAAAGAAAGAAAAAAGAAAGAAAGAAATGCGGAAAAAAGACAGAAAGAAAGAAAGAAAGAGAAAGAGAAAAAAGAAAAAAGAAAGAAAGAAATGCAGAAAAAAGAAAGAAAGAAAGATAGAAAAAAGAAAGAAAGAAAGAAAGAAGAAAACATTATATAAAGAAGAGAGAAATAATGAAAATAGAATAGGGAAGGAGAGAGAGAGAGAGAATGAAAAAGATTTAGACATGATAAAGAAGGATTGCAGGCAAAAATAGTCCGGGAGACCCAAAACACCTTCTAAATTAGAAAAAAAAAGTGAGACAGATATTATTATGATATTATGTTCCAGCTTATATTGTTGATTCAACAAAACATTAAACTCACGAATATCAAAAATTTGCGCAACTTTGGTCTTAAGCTGAAAGAAATGAAATGTAATGCATTTGTCAATACTGCAAGACAAAGGCAAATGTAAATAAGAGCACGATCTCACGCTTTCCTCTGATACCCAAGGTCCAGGGAAACTATGTTTAGAATATTAAAACATGAAATCATAATGCTCTAATATTCATTAATTCCAATATAAGAATAGACCACCTTGGGTTAGGTATTATCAATTTCCATTAAAACTGAATTTGTTATATATTTCTTCTTGTAAATAAAGACATTCAGTACTTTCTAAATAGAATATTCTGAAATGCATGCAAAAGTCTTGCATTTCATGGTTATATTATTTTATATTAATGAAATGCGACTGAACATCGATTGAGTTTTGTAGGATTCAATAACGCGTACATTCTTTTTCAAACAATTCAATAAACTTCAGACTGGAAAGTATGATGGTTGATGCAGATGTATTGTTCAAGTCGTAAAGTTTTTTTTACTGATCATTTAGTACTTCGGCACTCAATAATTATATAGCTGCGCCTCTCGATCCGCGTCTGTTGTCGAGTACAATAAATGTTTACGACTGCATTGCTTTACATGAAAGTTAATTTCGTTGTGTAAAAATTATTCAATAACAGTACGTTCATATCTAATGCTGATAGATGGATGAAATTCGAATTTTCCGTACGAACAGAAAAAAATGCAACAAAAATATTTAATTAAAAATACCTAAGTGCTCTGCATTTTTTGAATAAAACGATTAAAAATGGTCTTATATATTACAGATACCGTAAAAATAGCTAAATGGATCGTATCCTCACATCAAATTGATACAACCACAGGTACACCATGTCCATGGGATTCATAATTTCATACAAATCGAGTTTCAAATATCTTTAGCAAAGTATATCATCATGATCATTGGATCAATGATATATAATAAATGGTCACAAGGCACTCAGGAAGCGAACTACATTGGGAAAATGCACGTATCACATTTCTTATGTCGCATTCTAATGAATATTATGAATTTAAAATAGCCCTTCCATTTTACCCAAACCGTTTCGGATTTCTGGAGCGTGTGGATCGCATCATACATGCACGTACGCCACCACGATGCACTTTTATATAGGAAAGGGTGAGAAGAATCAGAAGATAGTTCGGAAGAGATGATGAGAGAAGAGATGATGATGGAGAATAGAAGAGCTGCTGGTGACCTTTGTAACTTGCAAGAGAAACAAAAATGAAGGAGAGGAAAATGTTTGTTTAAAGTGAGAGAACGATAGAGGTAGATGAATTTGAAAATTCTAGATTAGAAATTCAATCCCAGATAACCGGTGTATGTATAATCATCCGAAATCGATTTTAAATCAGAAAGTATACCAATATGAATAATTTAAGTAGAATATGACGTTACATTGTCCTTATTACATAGATTAAGGATTTTTTTTATAATCTTGGTAATTATGTTGTAATGATAGAAAAGCAAAGAAAAGGGCAAGAAGTATATAATGATTACTAGATGGGGATATATTTTGTAACGTTAGAAAAAGGAAAAAATTATACAAATCATTGAAGGGGGCAACTGTTATATAGTTTATTCAATAAATATTGATAGAAAAATAGATAATGGAGTCTGATAGAGAGAGATTAAAATGTGTGTGTGTGGGGGGGGTAATGGGGAGAGAGATGGGATGAGAGTGGATATAAAAGGAAGAGTAACGGGATGTATAGCATGAAAATAGACATAAGAAAAATATGATAAGTCAACATTTACTTTTAAACATGGAAAGGGCCCAATGGCGGAAAGAATAAGGTTTCACAAATCATTTATATTAACATGATTCAGGCCATGTTTGCTTTAACCAAGGCAACTTTGATTATTAGAGATACAGGTTAGAGACTGGGCTACAAAGGGTGAGATAAAGAAGGTGAGATATAGGAAAGGGGAAGAGGGGAAAGAAGAAGAGATATAGTGGGATAGTGATCATGGGGGTGAGGGGAGAAAGAGATAAATAGATCGTCAACATCGTCAGTGATGTGCGTATAGATACACAAATAGGATGCAAATAGACAGAAAAAATAAAGAGTTAAACTCGAAAATGAGTCGATGATGGAGGAGTAAAAACTAAAAGGAAAACACGTATGGAGAGAAAGGCCGCCATATTGTGACAATCGAGAAAACATAGCAAACATTTGTGTACCAGTGAAATTGTTTGCTGAAACTCAACGTAAAATGGTTTCTGATGAGCTAGGAGAATGATGATAGGAATTGGGACGATGATGAGAATCCTGATGAAGGTGGTGAGAAACATGATAAGGGAGATGATGAGGAGGGGATGATGGGGAGAACGATGAAGAGGCGAATAAAGAGGATGATGAGGAGGGGATGATGGGGAGAACGATGAAGAGGCGAATAAAGAGGATGATGAGGAGGGGATGATGGGGAGAACGATGAAGAGGCGAATGAAGAGGCGAATGAAGAGGATGATGATGAGCCTGATGGAGTATTCCTTGTTGGATGATGATGAGAGAGTGATATAAAATTAGGGTCAAATCGATAGTGATGGAGCAATGAAATCGCTTTCGACATTATGTGAAATAAACACAGCGAGAGAGACTGTATACAGGGCTGGGGATGTAATGGGATGCAGAGGGGTTGGGGATGATAGAAGGGAATAGATATCTTATGAATAATTCCAAGTTGCAGTATATATATTTTTGGTAAAATTATTACGTCTTTGAAATCTGATTATCTTTTTGACAAAAGTGTGAACAGTGACGTCAGCTCTATGCTATTCTAAAAAGTGAAATCTTTCGTAATTTATAGGTCAGACTTCTAATCTACAAAGTGATTGGTGTTACAGTGTTTTGATGTCATTTTGCTTGATGTAATTTCCACATTCGTATACAGAGACTTCATGATATTATAATCAGTAAAGGTAATGAGATCACTTCCACTCACAGTAACACAATCTTACATTTGTCATCCACATTCGTTACCATGACTTGTTTACAGAAAATGGACGCGGAATTAAGCATTTTCTTCTGATGCTTTTTTATGGTTTTTAAGTATGAACATATTGACATTTCAGTAAAATATGATATGTTGTCTCTAGTCGCAAGAACTCTCTTTCTGTAAGCTGGATGAGACCCTTCTACCCAAGGGAACACCGGCGAAAGGTGTGCTGTAAAGTGACTGTAGACGACCGTGAATGTGTTTGATTTAATTATATTATTTGTGGCGCCAAACCGAGACACAAAGCCGTTTTGCTATTTACTTGAGTTCGAAGGACCTTTAATCCATCAAAAGGATTATTTTTGTTATCTCCCGAGACGTACTGTGAACTTGAACTTTTAGAATAAGTGGGGATTTTACAGACAACATGTACTGTTGGGTTATCTTAACATGATATCTGTCAAAACTTGGTCTGAACTTTTAACAAGGTATGTTTATCAAAAAACAAAATCAATTTTTGTGTTTAATTTATCATTTCTTTGGTCATGTTAGTAGAAAAATTTGGCGTTTAGTGGTTCCATTGAACCATCCAATATCTGTAATATATTCATTGAAATAACCATGTCAAACGAAATGACAATTTTTTTTTAACCAAGTCGGATTTTACTTTGTGAGCAAATACTATATTTTAAGAATACCCTAATTACTCTTACTAGTAAAAAAAAATACTTTAACTTTATGTTGATGAATCAGCCAAGATTTTGAATATCACCGAAACGTTACCGAAGGAAACCCATATCATTTTTTCTTCATTTCAATATTTCATATTTTAATTAAACAGATTCAGTAACCACAGTATTTCAGTTACTTTGGGAATTATGGGACTTGTGACCTCCTCTCTGGGACCTCATAATAAACGGTAATATCTAGTTTGTAACCCCATGATGTAACACATCAATTAATTTTGTTCTGCCGATATAGCCTCCGCGGACGAGCCTCGATAAAGAAGCTGCCCCTAAAAGTAATACCGGGGAGCCTCTATTTTAAGGACGGGTGGACTTGAGGGACTACTGAGGAAAAGTCAATGACAGTTTGTACTCAACGAATGTATTCCGATGAGGACACTCCACCAGATAGACGTTAAGTGATGACGTCATAATTTATTATTTGACACGTGACCTGGAAAGTCTGTTTAATGAAAAAAGAGGAATGCTTTACACCTGTTAAAAGAAAGAGGATATAGAGTGACAAAGAAACACAGTGAAACATGCTTTTAAATAGACAAAAAAAATCAAAAAGTGAGGAAAGAAAGTGAAATAAAGAGGACGAGTTGTATGCTTTGAGTTGTTATATAGTTTTGATTTCAGTTTTGTTTTGTCATGGAAGCTTTCTTATGAAAAAAAATGCATCTCTTAATTTAACTGATAAACCAAAAAGCAAAGAAAGGACAAGAGAAAGTGCATTTTGGGGAGGATAGGTTATTTCATTTTTAACAAAATGAACTATATTTCTGATAATAAAACTTTTGTGTTTACTTCGAAACGCATGGTTAACATGTTCTTTCTTATTCCAGTAAATCAGCTGATTAAAAATTTTATCATTTTTGCTATGTTGCTAAATGAAAGAATGTATGGTTTGTACATGGAAACTATAATTACACAAACGTTTGTTTTGTTTAATGATTTTGATTTATGTTCCGTTTTAATGATAGTGGGATTGTTTTAACAGAGGAGTAGTTTTATCTGGGACCTATAATATCAATTTGACGCCAATTTGCAAATAGACTTACATAGTAATAGATGACGAGGTTAAGCTACCTTTATGCTTTGCAAATTAAAAAAATCAAAAGCAGCGAATGTTACCATGCGTTAATTAAAGAGTAATATTGCCAAGCCTCGCCGAGGCCACGTCTTTTCACAAGTAAACACTAGCATAATTGCACAATGAATAGAGGTTTGCTCAAACTACAATCCTTGCCGCTTTACTCGATACAAATCATTAAATAGATTTTGATACTTAATAACTCGGATGCCTTTTTATGTCTATTATTGCAAGTCCGTTTTCCCGTTTGTGTGTGTCCTCCGTGAGCAGGGTGTGTATACAATAATCATGATAAAGCCGAGAGTTTAAAGGAGAGGGACTGAGTGAGAGAGGGGAGGGTGGTGGATGCGAATAGTGAACCTTTAGAGATTTATATGGTAGTTACCTCCAAAAAACGCTTCATTCCAAAACAAGCATTGCTTATTGCAATAATCATCATCATGATAGCCTAAACCGGAAAGGGATATTGCCGTTTAGTGGATAGATTACATGTTGCAAAGTACGAGGTTCAAATCCTACTCCGGCACCATGTAGTTTGTAAAGAAATTTTCGGCCTACTTCTTGCCACACTTGACCCAGGAGAGATAAATGGGTACATCACAGGACTTTACACTTGGGTTTAGAGACCATCATTTCAAGCAATACTCTGTCCATGGGGCCATTTTCATAAAGAGTTGCTATGGAACTATGGATACTATATTATGCGCAGCTTGATTTAGATTGACTGCTGAACCTTGTTACCATGCAATTTACCATAAACACCTGTATCTTTTATGAAACGGGTTCCAGATCATGAACGGGTCCTAGGTCTGCACCTTTACCAGTAAGGTGTAAAATTACACTCGTAAACATGAGTAAAAGCTGCACCCTTGTAACATTGCTATGGAGAGAGATGCTGAAGTTATTTTTTTTCTTATCTTAGTGTAATGATTCATCTCTTATTAAAACCAAGGTAATATGGAGACTTAAGAGTTTAATCTGGTAAATGTAAGCCCCGATGTCAGCGTTATATCAAAGAGTCCACTTATCCTCTTTAAACATGATCAATGAACTTGGACTTACCTGTCTGAACTCAATTTGAATAATCTTTACCATGCTTTTTTTTAGACAATACACTCTAAATCTTAAAAAAAATCCTTGGGAGCATTTCATGAGGCAAATATTGAGGGTTTTTTTCAACGGATATTTGACCACACTAAAAAAAAATATCGAAATTTGCACCCGAAATGCAAAAACTGATATCATTTTCTTGTATGCATTCATGCCGCCCAAATGAAGAAAGTGCAGAAATACATATTTTGTTTCTGTGTGCTTTAAAAAGTGCAACTTCGCACCTTTTAATAGCGCTCAAAGAGATTTAACAGATTCTTAATGTAACTGATTAGCTCAGAGCAAAATGGTAAAAGCACTTAATGATCGGCACTAGCTAGTGACCAGCCCAAATCTTGCTTAGATTGAAACCTTACAGAATTCAATTTAAATCTAAATTTAAATTTAAATCATTTGCGATTTGTTATTAAATAAACATAAGCCAAAAATTCTATTAATCAGGATTTTCTTAAATCCATGTAATTTATAGTGTACTTGCTCAGTCAGTATAAATGGTAATTCTTGAGAATTTGACTTCCCATCCCAGACCTTCAGAGACCCAGACTAGTCATGTCGCACGTAGCCTCTTTTAATTTAACAATTGGTGGAGCACTGCGTTTTCTGACCGTATTTACCCTTCGATCGTCTAAGTTTCTCTGAACTCCTAATTAGATTGGCATGGCGAAAAATAGAACTGAATAAAAGAATGGAAATCTGAGACAGGTCACGTGATCACAGCGAGAGTCACATTAATGTGGGTGGTATGAGTGTGTGTGCGTTAAAGTGGGTGTGGGTGTGTGTGATTTAATTTGTGACTGCCGAAGGGTGAGAAAAGTGCATCGCCTTACGTGCGTGAGTCCACAAGCCTGGAACACGGGAGTGTTTCATAAAACGTCTTGTTAGTGATTTTCACCGAGAACTCTTTTAAGCTACTGAAATCATTGCATCTGATTGGCTTATAGCATGTTTGTCCGTGATCACCGATGAAGAGATGTCTTATGAAACTCATCTACGGTAGATATGAAAATACTATAGCAGGATTGTTGGGTATAGGCATGTTGAATATCTTCTCCGGATATCTGTTTTTTTTTTTTTTTTTTTTTTTTGTGTTTTTTTTGGGGGGTGAATTATGAAAACATTGAATCCCTCAAAGTATCCAGACAATCGGAGTGGGGGTACATACGTATGAGGCGCCGAATGTACCAATATTGTATAGAAAAATTATTTGTTATATAATCATTATTTATTAAATAATAACTATTATTTATATATAATTTACATTTTATTTGTAAATAATAATAGTTCGACATTCCATTATTTATAAATAATGATTATTTGTTTTTCATTATTTATAAATAATGATTATTTGTTTTTCATTATTTATAAATAATGATTATTTGTTTTTCATTATTTATAAATAATGATTATTTGTTTATCATAATTTATAAATAATGATTATTTGTTTTTCATTATTTATAAATAATGATTATTTGTTTTTCATTATTTACAAATAATGATTATTTGTTTTTCATTATTTATAAATAATGATTATTTGTTTTTCATTATTTATAAATAATTTGTTGAGTTTTCCATTTTTTATAAATAATGATTATTTGTTAAATAATGAAAACGTCTACTTCATTATTTATAAATAATTTTTTCGAGTGCACCATTATTCTCATTATTTATAAATAATCATTATTTAATGTTCGAGTTTTCCATTATTTATAAATAAAGATTATTTGTTAAATAATGAAATATCTACTTCATTATTTATAAATAATAATTTTGTTTCAATATCCCATTATTTATAAATAATCATTATTTATAAACAATTTTTACAGTTTGCCATTATATACAAATAATCATTATTTATATACAAATAACCATTATTTATTAAATAATGCCATTATTTATTAAATAATGCCATTATTTATTAAATAATGCCATTATTTATTAAATAATGGAAAACTCGCTATAACATGCAAATGTGGGACCGCCCATGATATGAATATTCATGATGCGATTTCCTTTTTCGTGATTTTTCTTCACAAATTTTTGTCCATTTCCTCTTCATAATGACATTTCTTGAAGCAATTTTCTAGGGATATGGTCTGATTGTAATATTCTTCATTTTCTATATAACTTCGTCTTCGTAGAAATATCAAAAAGTGTAATTTTATACGATTTTTCCTACAGTTCACAATCCCCATAGGCGCGCGTGTACGGTAGGGACAACCGGTGAATCGACGGAGTGCTCTTCATCGAAATACTACGTTGGTTGGTCCCCGGAAGTGGCGGGCGGAATTTAGCCCGAATCCTCGATGGAAGTCGATCAAGTGCATATGAGCTGAGAGAGTGAAATATCAGTGTACTTGTACAGGCCCTTCTACTTTTTATAAATATTTCTTGTTGCTTTTTTTGTTAAGTTAATTTTTCCTGGTGTAGAGATAAGTTTCAGTTCTAATAATGCACTTCAAATACATTTTGGAGTGTCTGTTTGAGGCGTTTGGGGCGATTTCACACTGGCCCCAAAATGCTCGCAACGACAATACGGGGGCATGATGACCCCTAAATTTATTAAAACTTATTTTTCTATTGAAAATTATCACAAAATTCACCAAAAGTGTGCACGAAAGCCTTCGTATTTCACTTTTAAAACTCCGAAAAGTGCCCAAATGACAAGCTTGGTCGCTTCGCTGTGTCGCTTTCAACTTGAGAACGTTTACGCGTCTGCTCCCCCCCCCCCTCCTCCGAAAGAAATTCTGTATACGGCCATGCTCTAAAGAGCCTGGCACATTGATTTATGTATACTTTCATTTTCATTATTTTTATCTCATTATCAACATGGCCTTACGCATAATTTTTTCCAGGGGGGCCGGGGCCGGAGCATGACGCGCGTAAACTTTCTCAAAAAAATCTTGAAAGCGAGACAGCCACGGGACCAAGCCCAAATGACAAGCTTTGTCGCTTCGCTGTCTCGCTTTCAACTTGAGAACGTTTACACGCGTCTGCCCCCACCCCCCGAAAGAAATTCTGTGAACAGCCATGCTCAAAAGAGCATATGGCACATTGATTTATATGTACTTTTCATTTTCATTATTTTTATCACATTATCATCATGGCCTTACACAGAATTTTTACCGGGGGGGGGGGGGGGGGGGCAGCTAGGACGCGCGTAAAGTTTCTCAAAAAAATCTTGAAAGCGAGACAGCGACGCGACCAAGCTCAAATGACAAGCTTGGTCGCTTCGCTTTCTCAAGATTTTTATGAGAAAGTTTACGCGCGTCATGCTCCGGCCCCGGCCCCCCTTGAAAAAATTCTGCGTAAGGCCATGTTGATAATGAGATAAAAATAATGAAAATGAAAGTATACATAAATCAATGTGCCAGGCTCTTTAGAGCATGGCCGTATACAGAATTTCTTTCGGAGGAGGGGGGGGGGAGCAGACGCGTAAACGTTCTCAAGTTGAAAGCGACACAGCGAAGCGACCAAGCTTGTCATTTGGGCACTTTTCGGAGTTTTAAAAGTGAAATACGAAAGCTTTCGTGCACACTTTTGGTGAATTTTGTGATAATTTTCAATAGAAAAATAAGTTTTAAAAAATTTAGGGGTCATCATGCCCCCGTATTGTCGTTGCGAGCATTTTGGGGCCAGGGTGAAATCGCCCCAAACGCCTCAAACAGACACTCCAAAATGTATTTGAAGTGCATTATTAGAACTGAAACTTATCTCTACACCAGGAAAAATTAACTTAACAAAAAAAGCAACAAGAAATATTTATAAAAAGTAGAAGGGCATGTACAAGTACACTGATATTTCACTCTCTCAGCTCATATGCACTTGATCGACTTCCATCGAGGATTCGGGCTAAATTCCGCCCGCCACTTCCGGGGACCAACCAACGTAGTATTTCGATGAAGAGCACTCCGTCGATTCACCGGTTGTCCCTACCGTACACGCGCGCCTATGGGGATTGTGAACTGTAGGAAAAATCGTATAAAATTACACTTTTTGATATTTCTACGAAGACGAAGTTATATAGAAAATGAAGAATATTACAATCAGACCATATCCCTAGAAAATTGCTTCAAGAAATGTCATTATGAAGAGGAAATGGACAAAAATTTGTGAAGAAAAATCACGAAAAAGGAAATCGCATCATGAATATTCATATCATGGGCGGTCCCACATTTGCATGTTATAGCGAGTTTTCCATTATTTAATAAATAATGGCATTATTTAATAAATAATGGTTATTTGTATATAAATAATGATTATTTGTATATAATGGCAAACTGTAAAAATTGTTTATAAATAATGATTATTTATAAATAATGGGATATTGAAACAAAATTATTATTTATAAATAATGAAGTAGATATTTCATTATTTAACAAATAATCTTTATTTATAAATAATGGAAAACTCGAACATTAAATAATGATTATTTATAAATAATGAGAATAATGGTGCACTCGAAAAAATTATTTATAAATAATGAAGTAGACGTTTTCATTATTTAACAAATAATCATTATTTATAAATAATGGAAAACTCAACAAATTATTTATAAATAATGAAAAACAAATAATCATTATTTATAAATAATGAAAAACAAATAATCATTATTTGTAAATAATGAAAAACAAATAATCATTATTTATAAATAATGAAAAACAAATAATCATTATTTATAAATAATGAAAAACAAATAATCATTATTTATAAATAATGAAAAACAAATAATCATTATTTATAAATAATGAAAAACAAATAATCATTATTTATAAATAATGAAAAACAAATAATCATTATTTATAAATAATGGAATGTCGAACTATTATTATTTACAAATAATGAAGTATTACTTGGAATTATATATAAATAATTAGAAATGATATTTTATATAATAGTAGTTATTTACAAATAAAATGTAAATTATATATAAATAATAGTTATTATTTAATAAATAATGATTATATAACAAATAATTGTTCTATATAATATTGGTACATTCGGCGCCTCATACATACGGGTGTATTAGCCTACAACCAAAACTTGATTGCATGCAGTTTTGGATTTCGTCAATTATTACCTTTGAATATTTTCACTTTGGTGATTTTCCTCGACAATGATTCTAAGCTACTGAAATCCTTGCATCTGATTGGCTGAGAACTAATTGGTCAGTGAAGAATCACTCACAAGATGTTTAATGAAACACTCACTAGATTATGGTAGATAATGCCTTCTAGCTCCAATTCAGAGACATGGACATGCTTGTCCCAGAGGTACTAATTTGCAGACGACGACATGAATTCTATATCGCGGAAAGATTTCACCTCCACAACTTTCTTAAAACACACAACTGTTGGTCAATTGATTTAATCGATTATTGCAGTTCGTTATCCTTGGTTAAAACTGGTTGGAATGTATCTAGGGTATTATAAAAGAACATTCAATAATGCGGAAACATGCTTCAAAATAAGATGGGCGCGTATGCAAGCATGTTCAGCAAAGAATCAATGTTTAATGTAGGAAAGGCGCCTTGAATCTGCGTATTGTGCAAAAGATTGAAGCCATGAAATGGAGACGTGGTTGAAATTCGAAAATCTATTAAAAAAATTCTTACGGTTGTTTAAGAAATCATGGGATTTCACAAACTCTAATTTCCAAAATAACTATTTGGTGGTGAATTGGAGAAAAAAATTAAATCTATGAAAAAGAGGTAAAATTTAAAGGGCAAAAGCAGAAAGTACAATTAGCGAGGGGAGTGAAATGGGTATTTAATATTAATATTATAAGGGACACTTTATCTAAGTAACAGATTGTCTGTGTCCCCGAAAAGGTTGTCTAGCAGGCAATTTTTTTCCCCGAAAGTATTGTCAACTCTTGTAAAAAAAAAAAATTGTCCCCTTCCTCCTCCTCCTCCTCCTCCTCCTGCCCCCCCCCCCCTCCATCACACACGTAAGCTAACACGTAGTTTCCGCAAATTGAATAATCAACATCGCATGACTGTTCAAACAATCCTATTTGCGGACGGACCTTTCGTTATCTGAAGTTTGAATGATGACTTGATTGTAGTGGAGAAATAAGTCGCGTACAATCAGGTAAATTGGTGCCATTTAACAAGAATTGGTTAAAACATGATTGATAACAAATTTCAAGAACACGAGATCAATTAAAGGAAAGTCGTGACGCAGCGTTTTGATCACTATACCACCCATCCCCCCAAAAAAGAGAAAAGAATAAGAAAAACCCAAACACACACACACACATACATCGAAAAGAACTATAACAGTATTAGAGCGTATGCCTATCTCTTCCTGTTGTCATGATGTATACCTATTTTTCTTACACGCAAATTTAATCTTCTACAGAAGCTTTTTAGTTAGTAAGAAAAACCCAAACCCAAACACACACACGCACACCCACCCTCAACACACATACATCGAAAAGAACTATAACAGTATTAAAGCGTATGCCTACCTCTTCCTGGTGTCGGGGTGTATACCTTTTTTTCTTACACGCAAATTCAATCTTCTACAGAAGCTTTTTAGTTAGTAACTTGAAACATGTTTTTCAAGATGAGATAGTTCCAAGTCACATTAGATCACTCCGAATAATACCAGGTAGTATCATGTACAATTACGGCTCACCTACATTTTGCTATTAACAATCTGGATTACTGTTTTAAATAAATATAATTAAGAACAGTCAAGTTTATTAATTCACAAGAAAAAAACCGGATACTTACGTATACAGTAGGTGTTAATATTACAGAGTCACGTGGTTCAGTCAGTAAAATGTTGCAATAAGCAGGGAAGTATAAATTGAACCTCACATTACATGAAGGTAAAGATATCCGACAAAATCAAATAATAAATAATAATAGTGACAGGCATTTATAGGCCTATCATGCTTATAGCACATTTTTCTAGAAATCTCGCTATATTGTTACTATTTAGTTTGAGCAGTCGGATACCCGTTCACCTCACCTGATTTGAATGCAGGATAGTGTGGGAATTTTCTCACATAGTCATGTAATATGAAGTATTTACTAAGTTAGGTAATAATTTTTTTTTCACCAAGCAACTTTATCAACTTTATTTATAAACATGATAAAAAGTGCGAATGACATCGGCATTCAGCTTCTCTATTCGTATGATTTAGGCCAGCGCTTCTCAACCGGTGGGCCGCGAAGCTCTCTCAGGTGGGCCGCGCGAAGCTCCAGAGGAAGAAAAAAATAGGGGAAAAATTATAATATATTTGACAAACCTGTCCAAAAATGTTATGTTCGATCGGTCTACGTGGGTCGAACAAAGCTAAAGCACGCTAAGGTATCATGCATGCTATATGCATGCACATGCACATTGTATGATGGTTTCGATCTAACTTTGATGTGAACCTCATGCAGGCCTCATGTGCATGCATAATGTAGTTAATAATATTTTCGCCCATACCGGACCTTTGCAAATGCATTTTAGTTCCCAAACTGTTTGTTTCGAATGT
This sequence comes from Lytechinus pictus, assembly GCF_037042905.1. Lineage (NCBI taxonomy): Eukaryota > Metazoa > Echinodermata > Echinoidea > Temnopleuroida > Toxopneustidae > Lytechinus > Lytechinus pictus. Next base: position 2,460,288 of record NC_087249.1, on the reverse strand, counting down.
GCTTCAGAGCTTTATGTTCAAATTTCACGAAACAAATTTTCGACAAAATGGACCTTATTTTTAAGCGAAATGGTGGGGGAGGAAACATATCTACTGTTGAAAAGTCTAAGAAAGTAATAATGATCCTGGCTGGATACATTAAATTTGGATTCATCATGACTGGGAGTAATGCAAAACCAAAATCAATGTGTCAAATATGCTGAAGTATTGTCAAAATGAGGCGCTTAAATCATAACGTTACGGACTATTTTACGCTCATTATAATTAGTGTGTATCATTTAGTCGAGACAAGTATAAAGTCATATTTATTCATTTACTTTACTTTGCTTCATTCTATTTGTCAGTAATAAAGTTATAGTGAGTAGTCATGTGAAAAACTGATTACCAACAATAAATATTTGATTATAATAATAATAATGATAACAATATTCAGTTCTTTTATAGCGCATATAAGACATAGTAACATAGCATAGATTATGGGCTAATTAAAGGTGAAAATGTTGTGTGTCGTACGGGACTCAGAAATGTCCTATACGTAGTATACGACACGCACTATTTTTACCTCTAATTCACCCATAGACAGCATGTTTTTGACGGTTGTCATTTTTTATGTGACTACCCAGTGCTACTTTATTATTATCACAAAACAAATTGAAGATCCTCATTTGTTCGGGCAGTAGGTTGATAAATATTGCGAAAATGGCTGATTTTTTCTAGCATGGAATCGCCCTAATTGTTGCATTATGGCAGCTTATAGATGTTTGTTGACTCCCACACGATGCTAAAGAAAAAAAATTACATGATCTACGAAATTTACATTTTCCCAATCATTTTGCTAACCCAGACTAATAACTTCGGTTTCGTAGTGACACATTGTAATTTCATCAGAAAGAATGTTAACGACATATAAACACGACAAAATGTGATTTATGAAGTTATTCGTTTTGGGAGAACGATGGAGAGGCCGGTCGTATTGTTTATTACACTTCCACTCATCTCGTGCTTTATGAAGTTAAAGGACCATTCCATTCAAGATGTCTGACTCACTCTAATGAGTCGAACAATCATGACAATAAACCATCTTAGTTGATAGCATGGTCAACATTGTTCTCAATTTTATTTATTTTTTAATCAAAAGAGCATTAATAAGGATAGGGGGTAGGCTAGTTTCTCATTCAATCATTGACATAGCTTGTTGTTGTTCTCATTATTTTTGTTCGCTCTCTCCATTTTCAGATGAAAAGCAAATGTTATAAGCTCCATTAACATGAAAAAGGTGAAGAATGATATCTGATGATGTGGGATTTTCCAATCTTTTGGTGAAATATGAAACGATTTCATTATTAAATATAACCATTTCGAAGACTATTGAAGGCCGGGTGTACCTACATGAATCGATTATTAAACTGTTCTTATAAAATTTCATAAATTTTTACACTAATATATATACATTTTTTAAAAAGTATCCGCGAAATCCAAATAGCGATTTTTCTTGTTTTTAAAGCAAGTTTCAATGATTCTACCGCTTACTATAATCGATTTATATTACTTATATTTACTATTCGGTTTCGAATTGCATAAAAAAATTATTTTATGGTTTTAAAATCTGTTTTGCATTTTTATTTGTCATTAATATCATGCTGGTTTGGAGACGCTGTATAGGTATATCACAAGACTACAATTGCTACACCGTATTGAGTTGGTTGGATGGCGCAAGATGTCGCCAACTTGGATATAAATATACTGCCAGAGCAATGTATACAACATACTTACTTTAAACGTAACATACTGACATCCTGGTAAATATATACAAGAGTATGTTTACAGTATCTAGGCTTGGCACCAGTCGTTAGCAAATGATATGCTGTCAGGTGAAGAGTACAATTTCAACAAAATCCAGACTAAAGATCCGGTAGATCTATACAGACGCCATTGCAAGTTAAAAGGAGCATTATATTTAGGTGGCTTCTCTACTCATGCTCTCGGTGTTAAGATTTAATTTTTTTTTAGTATTATTGTTGTTTACGAATTGAATAGTTGAGTATAGGATATCCACATGTCTGTCTTATTAACAGTGTTTAAAGATAAAATATAGAATTAAACATCATGATGGAATCAAAATGGAGACGAAAATAAAATGGATGTTATCTGAAATAAAAGCACTGTGACAAGACCAATAAAGATAATCAAACATTATTTAATCCGAAGTTTTGTTTTTTTTAGACATAACGGCTTGATAAAATTATAATAATATCAAAATGAATATCATGTAAAATCGGATGAATCATCACACTTTCAAACAGGTAATCATTTAAGAACGGACACCCACCCCCCCCCCCTTCCCGATCCTATTCCTTCATTGTTTGTATGATGTCGTATGTCGATGACTGCGGTTGTTTGTTTGATGAAGATATATATACACTTTAAAACTGTTTGACCTCTATCTTCAGGCAATGGATGCAAACATGCAAGAGTGTCCATATTGTTCTTATAGACACCTGTATCACCCATACCAGCGGTGACCGTAAAGTGACTGGTCATCAAATCATGCATGACAAATGAGCTTCACTGGCACGGGCAAACTCGTGTAAAAGCTACCTACGTGGGTCATTTTGAAAGAAAAGTCGTGTAGCTAATTTGAAATCATCTATCGGAGGTTGTCTCCTATACCTCTAAAAAAATGCCCAATATTGATTGACGAGATCAGCATGATCGGGGGGGGGGGGGGTCGTTTCATAAATACAGTTTATGGTAACTTTTATCTCATTTCATTTATTGGTTTCCGTTTCACAATTTTGTACATAATATAACGAACATAATATAACAAAGTGATATAACAAAAACATTATGTCATATATAACATAATTATAGATTTGACGAACACAATTAAATAAATTAAGCTTGTTCAGATGATTTTCGTAATTTAGAGTAAAACGGAGGGGCTTGCCAAAATGGTAAAGCTTGTATGAAAGGCAAGCCCCTAAACTTAGTTTCGCTCCATAATTTACACACACATACACAAAAAGTTCATAACAGTAATAGCAATAATTGTCTATATGCACACTATTGCAAAACAAACATTATCTGAAAAGTGCAAAAAATATAAATATTAATAATGATACAATAGGAGAGAGAGGAGGAGTGCAGTGCGAATAATAACGAAAAAGAAGGCGAGCAGCAGGAGCAGGTGCTTTGGCGAAATACATTTTAAAAAATGTAATTGATATATAAATACATATATACACATTATATTCATTGAATATATTTTTGATATTATTGCAACTACGATGGCTACTAAGCAAGGCTCTGGGAACCATTTTTAAGTGGGGATGCTGATGTAAATTTGAAAAAATAGGGTTTTACTACAGAATGTAAGTAAAATTGGGGTCCCGAGAAATTTGAAAAGCAAAAAAAAAAAGGGTTTCAAAATGAAGGTAATTTTGGTTACATTTTACAGTTTTTCTACCTCTCCCTGAATACCAGGGGGTGCTACCTATACACGCAACACCCCCAAGGAAAATAAGGTTAAAAAGGTGAATCAGTAGGTGACAGACACGTCAATAAGAAAAAAAATCATAGTAGAAGCGAACGCATTATTAAACGATGTTTTTTTTTTGGGGGGGGGTTGAATGAAAAAGTATGGCCTCATGAATTTCTGATAAGGTACATATTTAAATAATTGTAAATTAGCCTGGTTCATAATATTGCAAGAAATTACACGAATTTTCATGGTGTTTCCCCCAAATACCAATTTCAACCAGATTCTGGCTGTTTTTTTTTTCATGCTTCACCGAAGCATTGTATTCAAAACGGTGAAATATTATGACATTGCCAAATCTATCTTCTTTCTCCCCTTTCTTCCTCTGAATGATGTTCTTTATCACTTGGGGATTTATGGAGGCGATCGCATCATGATGCTATTCCTGGCACCGCGCCACTGTAGTTCAAACCGACTAACCAGGTCCTTCGGATAGGGTGTAATGCACAGGACATAGTTTCAAAGGCATATTAACTTTTTACGTGATTTGTATCATAATAAGAATAAAGTTTTGAATAACATGAATGATCTTAGTTAAAATCAACCAATAATTCAAAGTACTCGGTATTCATATCTACTGAAGATAGTACAAAATCGCTTAAACCGGTTTTTTCTTCTCTAATTGAAAATATCAAGTTCTTTTTTCCGTCTAGGGCGTTAGTCTCCGATTGCTTGGTGTCCTTTAAGTACAGGATGCAATTCAGGTGACCCGACAATTGCTCCGCCGACATCTGCTCCGCCGACAATCGCTACGCAAAATAAGACAATTGCTCCGCCGACAATTGCTCCGGACAATTGCTCCGCCGATAGTTGCTCCGTCGACACTTGCTCCGCCGATATTTGCTCCGCCGATATTTGCTCCGCCGACATGTGCTCCGCCGACATCTGCTCCGCCGAAAATTGCTCCGCCGACAATTGCTCCGCCGATAATTGCTCCGCCGACATCTGCTCCGATTATACGACAATTGCTCCGCCGATATTTGCTCCGCCGAAAATTGCTCCGATTATACGACAATTGCTCCGCGACAATTGCTCCGCCGATATTTGCTCCGCCGAAAATTGCTCCGATTATAGAACAATTGCTCCGCGACAATTGCTCCGCCGATATTTGCTCCGCCGAAAATTGCTCCGATTATACGGCAATTGCTCCGCGACAATTGCTCCGCCGATATTTGCTCCGCCGACATCTGCTCCGATTATACGACAATCGCATGAACATCTTATTTCTCCATGTTGGTCTAAGAAATTCATCCTGATACAAATTGTTTTGTCGTTGTTTTGTTCTTGTTATTCGTTAAAGGGGAATCCAGCCTTGGCCATAACATGTTGTGTTGGGAAGGAGAAAAATAAATTAAACAGAATGGCAAAAGTTTGAAAGATATCGGACAAGCAATAAGAAAGTTATAGTTGCTTTAAAATTGAGATCACTAATACTATGTAGATTTCAAATTGGCAACTGGGTAAGTAAATTATGACAAGGGGCAAGGACAACTTTCCCATAGGCCATGTACTTTATTATCAGGGATTTGTAGTTTTCTCCTAAGTACCCATTCCCCTGGGGCAGTAATCTAAATATAATCCAGGTAGTATATTGTTTTATGTCCTCATGAAAGAAAAATATAATTTGAAATAAAACTTTTGGGGAAAATGACATTTTAGCCATAATATGTATTGGAGTACATGGAAGAGTAGTCCTTGCCTTACATCACTTTGACATCCCATATGCGGCCAATTTGAAGTCTCCATGGGTATAGTGATTACCAATATTTACAACTTTTAAAAATTCATAACTTTCTTGTTGTTTGTCCAATATTGTTCAAACTTTCACCTATCAACTTGTCTGATTTTTCATTTTCTTATAAAAACAAGTTTTTATTTGGGTTGGGTTGGGTTGGGTTGGGTTTTATTTATTTCATTCTCCCCCTATCATCACAGCTTTCTGCTTAAAAAACAAAACAAATTGTTCTCCCTGCCGCTGGCACTTGACAAATTGTAACGGAGAAGGGGAATGACACACTCCCCATTGAAATTGTGAATCTGGATTTTTGTTCATATATTATTATCATTGGTTTCACTCCGGTCTTGAGCGGGGAGAGAATTTGGGGGGGGGGGGGTGCTGGACACAATATCTCTTCTGCTTTCCACCAACATTCGCGCGGGCTCTCTCTCTCTCTCTTTCTCGTTTTGTTCTTTCACGTTGTTTATTTTTTTGGTGACCGCTTGATTTATTGTATATTTATCAGTATTATAATTATTAATATTTTTATCAATAATTTTTATTTACGTCTTCGGCCTTATCTACCCTTTTTTTCCTTCAATTTGTTTCAAACGAAAGTATGATCATCACTGGCGTACATATGGGGGAGGGCGTGCTAGGGGTCACGGATCCCCCCATTCTCCCTACCAATGAAAAATAAAAGAATAAAGGAAAGGAAAATAAATGTCATCCTTGTCTCGCACGCCCCCTCCATTTTTTGTTGTTGGCTCATTACGCTACTGGTGAGTTACTATAAAACTAGACTTCGGTTGTATTTTTGTTCTATTCTGTGCAATAGCGACAATATAAATATATTATAATAAATAAATATATGTATGGAGTCTCTCTCATTACGTCTAAACAAATAATGTTATTTTTAAAAGACAATAATATATATACCAGCAATAATATAGTTACACATTCATGAAACCCAATACGCATCTCACTGAATTTATAATGCGAGCACAAAGCACGAGCTGTTATTGACATGGAAAGGGGACATTTATACGCCTTTTTTTAATTGTAAACATGAAGCATATCTCGGGGGGGGGGGGAGAGATATATCGTAAAAGAAATGAGAGCACGATGCGTTAATTGAATATTTTTTATATATTTACCAGAGTTACAATTCTATATATTTCTTTTTCTTTGTGTTATTTTTTTCGACAAACTGTAATTGAAGTATTGAAGAGTATATATAATAGGCTGTTATGCCTGCTGATCATGATAGAATGTGGATTATTTTGCTGATTCATTAGATCTTAACATGTGTTCTTTAAATTTGGTAATTTGGGTACATGTTAGAAACACAGGCATTGTGCATTCAGATGCACACTGTGGAAATGAGATTCAGTATTCCTTACAGCTAAGAAAGGTTTTGAAAATGACACTACTCTCAATTACATGTATACTGTGTCCATAGTTGCGAGTGTGTGAAAATGAAGGTGTTTGCAGTCATTAAAGTGTAGTTTTGGTTGGAAAACGTTAATAAAACTGTCGAGAACGTACAGTCTTCATGATTTCATTTATCTCATGTTCTGATCAGTAAATCAAATAAAAAAATGATAATGACAAGAACTTGTTAAGTTTATCCTTCTATTTCAACCCCATGAATAAACAGAAATCGCGATATTCAGAAATAATAAGTCATACACCTCCTTTTTTTCCTCAAGCTCTCACTCACTCCCCCTCTTTCTCTCTCTCTCTCTCTCTTTCCCTCCATCACAATCTTTTCACAATCATGTTTAATTTGATTTCCGCATAAGCAAAACGACGACGACAATGATAATGATGGTGATAATGATGCTGATGATGATAATGGTGATACAATGATAATGATAATAAGTACATGAACACACTTTTTCTTCTCATATAGTTCATTCTTGGAAAATACATAGGCGGCCATATACACATGAAGGTATATCATTTATAGAAGAAAATCTTGTTTGATTGATTTTTTTTATTTTTTGAAACTACGTGTAAAATTATATCCCCCATCAACAACAAATTGTTACTTACATTATAACATCATAATGAATATAATTCGACTATTGGCGGACCATATTTAGATTTAGATTAAGATTTATTCATTTTCCGTTCACAAAGCACAACAAAATCAAAGTAACAATACAGAGTCAAATTTAAAGTACAATATCAATCGGAATAATGCATAAGAATTAGAACGTATAAACAATGAGAACTAATGCGAACTAAAGTAACCTTGACTAATAACTACATAAAACAGAACATATGGATCTTATTTTTGGATTATTTAAAAAAAATTAATTATCCTTTTTCTATCAGTGAAGAAAACAATCATGATCAACATAAAACAAAAAAGCAACTCACATTATATACAGTTTTATCATAATCTAAAAACCTACGGTGTGTATGACATGATGTGGATGTGGAGACCAGAGTCACCAGACTGAGAGCACTGTGTGTACGAGAGGCAGGGGCGTCGATCCATTTTTCAGATTGGGGGGGCAAAATCATGAATCAACTTTCCAAATAAGGCGCTCGATCACACAAACAAACAAACTCACACACACACATATGCATATATATATATATATATATATATATATATGACTCACGAGGTGGAGACATGCACATATCCCACCAACAAATTAATGCGAGCGCGAAGCGCGAGCTGAAATATCTTTATATTCTGACCTAAAAGCTTGATATTCTAAGCATTTTTGGTACCAATAGCTAAGATGGTTATCTAAAAAAACACTAGATGCGAGCGCGGAGCGCGAGCTGAAAATTTTGATATTTCGATCTGAAAAAAATTGAGTTTAATGGACGTTTTTAATAAAGAACAAGATATAAATATCCAACAAAAGATTATTGCAAATCGAAGCGGGAGTTCTTTTGAGGTTTAGAACTGAAAACGGGACATTCTATTCACCTATTTAATCATGAAGAGTATGGGTTTTTGCTACAGAAACGATGCGAGCGCGAAGCGCGAGCTGAAATTATTTTATATTCCAATCTGAAAAGCGGACATTTTGAGCACGATTTTAATTAAACTCAATCTCGCTTACTGATTTCTGTGTAACATTACAATCTTATTTTATTTTTTGCACATGTGGAATTATTGGGGGGCAAAACGATATGTTTGCCCCCCCCCCAATATTTTCATTGGTGGGGCGATCGCCCCCCTGCCCCCCCCCCCCCCCCCCTCAGGATCGACGCCTCTGACGAGAGGATATGGAAACCAGAGTGGAGGGGTGTGCCGAGAAGGTGACACGACATGTAGCCTTTCACAAGTTGGTATTTTCTTGAATATTAATTTTTACTTACTGAATGTCTTGGTCATGTTTGTGTGGCACAAAATTTGCCGACAGTAAACATTTTGCGTGACTACAGTAAGGTGGGGTATACCGTTGAATTTCACCTGGAGCAAATGTCTCCACTTCGGAGCATATTTCGCCAGTTTGAGCGATTTTGACGCTAAGAATGGGGTATGTCTAATTTGTTTCTACTGTTATAACATGGAGCTACATGTATATGGTTATAATAATTACATGAAAACGCGTTTTTTTTTTCATTCTAATCGCCAGGCACGTAATAAAACTTACACAAATGCTCCCCCCCCCCCACCATGAATAAGCATTAAGAATATCTATCCCTCCTTTGTGCTTACCCCTTTTCTTCTATTTCTTTGTATATGCATGTATCAGGGGCCGCGGAGCCGGGGGGCTTTAGCCCCCCAATTTTCCAAAGCCGTGTACAAAAAACGTAAGAATGACCATATGATTGTGATTTTTAGCATGGACAGCCCCCCACTTTTGACTCAGCCCTCACTTTGAAAACCGTTCCGCGGCCCCTGTGTATGACATGTAATATATCATGCAAGCATAGTTTAAGTTTACTTTGTAAATTCATGGAGCTATGCTCCATGGTAAATTGACGCCTTCAGCCTGTGCTACAATTGTTATGCGTATGAAAGTACGAATAAAAAAATAAATAAATAATTGTCGCATTATCGGAGCAATTTACGGCGGAGCAGATGTCGGCGGAGCAATTATCGGCGGAGCAATTGTCGTATAATCGGAGCAGATGTCGGCGGAGCAATTATCGGCGGAGCAATTGTCGGCGGAGCAATTTTCGGCGGAGCAGATGTCGGCGGAGCAGATGTCGGCGTAGCAAATATCGGCGGAGCAAATATCGGCGGAGCAAGTGTCGACGGAGCACATATCGGCGGAGCAAGTGTCGACAGAGCAACTGTCGGCGGAGCAACTGTCCGGAGCAATTGTCGGCGGAGCAGTTGTCGTATTTTGCGTAGCAATTGTCGGCGGAGCAAATGTCGGCGGAGCAATTGTCATGGAACCGCAATTCATGTACAGATAAACTGTTACAATAATTTGTTTATAAAATCCTTCTTGCGATATATGCATTTTTAACGCAGTGTCTGAACCCAAACTTTTCCACATACTGTTTGTTTTCATTATTCATATGAGTTTTCCCAATAGATGATGTCATATACATATGTATACATGTCAATGATTACGTCCAACATGACCTAACCGCGATGTGGCTTTATCTATGTTTAATTATTCGTGGTCGTTAATCATTTTGGCCTTTGTTTAGGCTGGAGACATTTTTTTATTAGTAATGGCACTCCAAGATTAAGTCGCTACGTGCGCCTTTTAACATCAGTTATAGCCATCCGCTCGTTAATTTTCTATTCTTATTCTGTCCATTTTGAAGGAAAGAATATTCTTAGCTCTCCCATTTCCGCTTTGTATTATAATATCTTTCCTCCCTTTCTTTTGTCTATTGTAATACGTTTATTTAATTGAAAATCAAGAGATAAATTGTTAAATTGTTAAAACTTTGTTAAGTTTCCGTGTTCTCAAGTAGTTTTTTTTTTATACACAGTACTTAATTATCACAAATATGATATTCCACTAGTTATGCAATTTGTTTGCATTGAATTTAACGGATAGATTCGATCACTGTATAGTGACTATGGTTTCAAACTCAATACTTTATCTCTAATATCAAATGCTATATTTGTCTGTAAGTGATATTTGATAGGAGATTTCTAAGGAAACAAAATGGCTATATTGCCCAAGGCGAGAATTGTAAAGGCATTCAATCAACTTGTTAATCAATAGCACATTTTTATCCAGATGAAAAAACAAAGCTATAAACAATGTCATGTAATGCTATTATCAGGCACGGATCCAGGGGGGGGGGGGGCACAGGGACAGGGGCACGTGCCCCCCTTTTGAGAAGCAAAATGAAAAATTTGTAATGTAAAAATGCCGTTAAAACAGAGGTGTGCCCCTGTTTCGTAACTGAAGACTTCTTTTTTGCTTGTCAAATTTTTTCGGGTACGAAATACCCTTAATTTGTTTTTGTTTTGTTTTTGCTTGTCACATTTTTTCGGGTACGAAATACCCTTGATTTGTGGTTGAAAACTCTTTTTTTTTTTTGGGGGGGGGGGGCTTGTCAAAATTTTCCTCCGAAAATTTTGCCCCCCCCCTTTGGAAAATCCTGGATCCGCCCCTGGCTATCATTTACAATAGATTTCGAAAGGAAATTAATATCTAATTGTAATGTTAATAAGTTGCTCATATCAAGGTGTCAAACTATCTTTTTCAAAATAAAAGTGAGTACGCCGTGATAGCTCCATCTTCACGCAGACGGTCTATATGCAACGCGTTAAGATCACAATTTATAGCAGGCGTCTAAGTTCGCGTCATTTTTTGTGCTTTCTATACAGTCCGGTCGTTAACCTGTTTATTCAAGCACGCGAAGCATGGGCGTGAAATATGATATCTCTTTAATCGGTCAGCTTTAATCTGGAGAGAACGGGTGTTGAGAGATGATTGTAGACTGGGTGTTGAAATAATATCGACTGGCCCAAATTATGATCATTCTGTAGGAGATAGTTTGTTTGGGGTAGACCTTTGATAAAACATCCTTGGACATTGATGTTTGCTTGTACATCATTGTATGTGGGGGCGTGACGGGCGTCACGTCGTGGTCTAGTAGTTACGACTCTCGTCTTTCAATCAGAGGGACGTGGGTTGAAATCCCAGCCATGGCATGTTTTCCTTCAGCAAGAAATGTACCCACTTTGTGCTGCACTCGACCCATGTGAGGCGAACGGGTACCCGGTAGGATTTATTCCTTAAATGCTTTAGCGCCTATTCGGCGCCTCAGCTATACAGCAGGGGTAATGATACCAAGTATCAAGCGCAGTAGAGTATTATGCAATTACAGTATCTTTGCTATACAAATAGACCATATTATTATAATTATTGTATATCCCCGATGTTCGTTAACTCTGAAGATTTTTTAATCAATTTCACTCAGTGTCCTTGGTTTGGTTATGAACCTATATTTGGTTTAAAAAAGATTGAGGGTTTGGAAATAGGCGGTGTAGCCTAAAATGCATGTTTTATAATAAACTCTATCAGAACATAATAAACACAAAATATACCTACATCAGGATAAAGTAAAATACCTCTTAAACCTGTATATACTGTTGCAGTTTAAGGACATATTTAGTTATGAATATTTTCTGCTCACTGGGTAAAGTATTCCGAATAGACAATAATAAAACAACCTGTACGCCCGCGGGAAGCTTTATTGTAATCGGTTCATCTTCAATGATTGAAACATAAGAACAGGTGTAGGATTATGGGATATGTAATACCATGCATTTGATAGGAAGAATCCTAAAATAACTGAGCTTTGAAAACATTTGTTTCGATTTCATGAGAGAATGATGCTTCACTTTCTTTATTTGTCGTAGTAACTTCATCAAAAGTATGAAAGCAAAAATATATATTAAATCTTATAGAATCCGAGATCTTACCAACTTGCATCCCACCTATACGTAAATCACCTTCCTAAATTTCCGAGTACTTTAAATGCATATTTTTCCTGAGCGTTACCGCAATATTTCTTGTTCAGATAAATAACTTTAAAATTGTTGTGTGGGACTGCTGAATATACTAGATCCCGTATTGTATTAAGTCAACTTCAGTGTTTATATTCCAACATGTCCGATGTTAAGCGCGCAAATGAATTCAAGTTAAAGTTATTATGCGTTTCATAAATCATCGTAAGACTATCAGCCAATGCGAATGTATAATGACAGTGACCTTAATAGACATTAATGAAATGGGAAAAAATGATGCATGAATGAATAGATAAAAAAACGTACAAAAGAATATATGCATTATTGCTGATTAAATGGTTCAACTGATGTTTAAAATAATTATGTTTGCATCTTCACATTCCATGAATTAAGTGTGTGATGATGCACTCTTTTAATCTTCTTTGCTTCAGAAAGTCCCAACAGGCACCAGTAAAGGTTTATCAATGGTGCTAGAAGCGATTTAAACCTCTATTACACCTACTGTATAGGATATTTCTACTTTTCTCCCGTAAAGCATGCCTAGCAAAACAACGATTATTTAAGCTTCTATTTTCTGAGGGCATGAATGGCTCAATAGCCACCCGTAAAGGTGTCCCTGCATGGTCAATCATTTTACAGGAGTTATGGGGTTCTTGTTTACATTATGCATTCCATATCACTTTGTACATAAATTATAAGAGCAATGTCATTTTGGATCTCATATAAATTGTGAAGTCCTCAATGATCATAATGTTATAAAGCAAATATTTAAATTTTGGTCCTCCGTAGTTTCCTGACATGACTAATAGAAATTCCCCTGGTAGTATCTAACAGTTTCACATCTATATAAGATGTGATATAATATTTTTGCAGTTAAAAACAAACCCAGATATAGAGCTAAAGAAATAACTTACACTAAAAAATGAAGTGGTTATTTAGCGCTTACAGTGCTTGTTTATAATAGTGACTGCACTACGAGTGCTGATTTGTTTTATTACGGCCAGGGGAGGGGGGGGGGGGATCCATAAGCTGCTGTGCAAAATTCAAATTCCGGGGGAATCTCATGCCCCCAGGCATATAGTCTGTTATTAGGCGTTAATATAGGAATGTTTGTTCTTTTTTTCTAACTCTGAAAGCCTCTATTCATTTCAAGTATTGATCAAATTTTTTTTTTATCAGAACGAATGTCCTTCGCCGATGTGTAATACAATATGACGATATAGTGTTACAGAGAAAACCACATCAAATATTTAAATCTATCAATGCGAAGCAGCGCAAAATCATTTTAGCTATTAAAATCATTTCGATAACCAAGCCGAGGCCTTGAGGCAATTTAATGTGTCATTCTCATGTTACCTCGGCCTTTCGCGGTCACTTTAACACATTAGTTTGGCGGCTCTTCTATACAAAGAAAATATCATACTGCTTCATGCATTCTCGGCCCGTGGAGGGTGTGGGATCACCCCCATGGAAATTTTCCTTGGATGCCGAGACCATTTTCATCAGTCTAATTGCGTTACTGAAATATCATTGGTGTACCCCCATCGTCTGTCTCAACAGTCACGAAGATTAACACCATGCTTTCATTCCTGCATGTTCACATACATGCCGGCAAAGCTCAGCAGTGCTGTAATCATGTTAGACAGAAGTGTGAAGTCTACATACTTTTGTGCTAAGAATAAACAACATTGATTTGATTTTTATTGTGGAGAAGGCGTGAAGCACCGACTGCTTCTATCAATAATCCACAACCTCTTATAATGGCAAAACACCTTTTGTTCAATCTGTTATATAGCATATTAACCAGTTTACACAGATGGCATGTATGGTGTGAAAAGGTCTATTCCCCATTATTAAATTTTCTAAGAGCACCAACTCATTATACTGAATATATTTTTAACTAATGCGATAGAGGTTTACAAGAATATATTAATTATTCTTAAAGGGGATCTTGGCATAACCTTTGGCACTAAATCAAGTCGTTTGCAAATACTTACAGTTATACTTACAGTTATGTTATTATCAAGTAGCTCCATGAATCCCCACCGCCTTAAAATCTTCAGGGATTCGCGCGAACCACCCCCCCCCCCTTGAAAAGTCAATAATAAACACCGGGGAGGTATCGACATTTTGGGAGTTGATAATCTTTTTATTATATCAATCCTTATTTGTCTTGCTTGTCATTTTGGAGGAAGCTAATGTCGACCTACATTCAGTTTGTAGCATTTTTCGACAAGAACTATTTTTTAACAAAGTGAACCCCAGCCCGTTCAAAGAAAAATGCACGGGCCTGATGTAGTTGGAAATGATAATATAGACCCTTATTATATCAAGTATATCTTCTCGTAGATTGAACTGAATTGTTTGTAATGATATTGCTGTGTACTTTTACAACAGCAATACTCCATGAAGTCATACCGATACGATTTGCTAAACTTGAACAAACTTTGAAGCTCTGCTCATGGGCGGAAATCCCAGGGGGACGCGTCCCCCCTACTCAAAATAGTAGGGGGGACACAATATCAAAAGTCCCCTACTATTTTTGGTCTTTTAAGATGGAAAGAAATACATCATTCAAAATCTAAAACATGTATTTTGGTCGAAATGACCTTGCATTTGGGGTGATAACCTTTTTTTTTTTTTGCTTGTCAAATTCTCCAGCCCCTTGTCCCCCTACCTATTGGAAGAGATTTCCGCCCCTGGCTCTGCTTGAAATTAACAATCTTAGAAAGATGCCTGGAGATAAGAATGTAATCAGTGAATGTAATGTACTTTGCTTTATCAGATTACTCGTCTAATTCGCGCAGTTCAAATCACTTCAATCATGTCAGATGGAATTAACTCATCCAACATAAACACACGCAGTATTACGTTATATCAATCGGATTACGGTCGTGAGTGGCATTCATATAAGACAATTCCTATGTTTTTCAATCTCGTAGAATCACTGCAAAAAGACTGGAATTGTATTTCAAAATGTTAAACATTGAGTGTGATTTTGATGTCTAAATATTCTTTATATAATTTATCTTTAAAGATTTTACACTCTAACTTTCTTAACGTAGCACATGTGCTTGTATTCTTTTTTATCTGAAAATAATATGAAATGGGAAGAAATACATAATAAGTAACTTCTGTTATGAACTGTCCAGGACGAAAAAAATAAAACAAAAAATAAAATGAAATAAAGATATCTTTTCCATTATCTCAATGCATTTTCCTATATTTTTTTATGGTACTTAAATTGTATTTTAAAGCATAACCCTATATATCGTCGACCTCTGCGTGGAATAAGCCATAGAAAAGAAAGTACAAAATCTTATCCTGTCAAAATGGTACTTTGACAATAGAGCAAGTTAAATCCTACACGGACGTTTAGTTCATTATGATAAATTTTGAAAATAAATTTTGGTATGATTAGATAAACATCCATGGATCATTTTGGATTGTCATCGCTAGGATTTTGAAGCTTATCTCTTGTTTATTCAATTGCAGTGACGTATGCATGGAATCAAAGAAAACATGATTATCAATACATCCTGCGGGAATTCATTCATCTAGATGATTTTCAACACAAAATGATTCACAGCAGTCATAATGATTTAGGGGATATTCATATCATGGATGAGGAATTTGAATTGTATGTTTATTGTAAAGATGGTCTTTTAGTATGAATACTACGAATGATAATGCAAGTATAATGATGGTGACCCGACAATTGCTCCGCCGACATCTGCTCCGCCGACAATTGCTACGCAAAATAAGACAGTTGCTCCGCCGACAATTGCTCCGGACAGTTGCTCCGCCGACAGTTGCTCCGTCGACATTTGCTCCGCCGATATGTGCTCCGTCGACACTTGCTCCGCCGATATTTGCTCCGCCGATATTTGCTCCGCCGACATGTGCTCCGCCGACATCTGCTCCGCCGAAAATTGCTCCGCCGACAATTGCTCCGCCGATAATTGCTCCGCCGACATCTGCTCCGATTATACGACAATTGCTCCGCGACAATTGCTCCGCCGATATTTGCTCCGCCGAAAATTGCTCCGATTATACGACAATTGCTCCGCGACAAGTGCTCCGCCGATATTTGCTCCGCCGAAAATAGCTCCGATTATACGACAATTGCTCCGCGACAATTGCTCCGCCGATATTTGCTCCGCCGACATCTGCTCCGATTATACGACAATTGCATGAACATCTTATTTCTCCAAGTTGGTCTATGTTAAATGATAAGAAATTCATCCTGATACAAATTGTTTTGTCGTTGTTTTGTTCTTGTTATTCGTTAATGTTTTATTTATTTTATTCTCCCCCTATCATCACAGCTTTCTGCTTAAAAAACAAAACAAATTGTTCTCCCTGCCGCTGCTACTTGACAAATTGTAACGGAGAAGGGGAATGACACACTCCCCATTGAAATTGTGAATCTGGATTTTTGTTCATATATTATTATCATTGGTTTCACTCCGGTCTTGAGCGGGGAGAGAATTTTTTTTGGGGGGGGGGGTGCTGGACACAATATCTCTTCTGCTTTCCAGCAACTTATACACCATACATTCGCGCGGGCTCTCTCTCTCTCTCTTTCTCGTTTTGTTCTTTCACGTTGTTTATTTTTATTGGTGACCGCTTGATTTATTGTATATTTATCAGTATTATAATTATTAATATTTGTATCAATAATTTTTATTTACGTCTTCGGCCTTATCTACCCTTGCACTTTTTTTCCTTCAATTTGTTTCAAACGAAAGTATGATCATCACTGGCGTACAGATGGGGGAGGGGCGTGCTAGGGGTCACGGATCCCCACATTCTCCCTACCAATGAAAAAAAAGAATAAAGGAAAGGAAAATAAATGTCATCCTTGTCTCGCCCCCTCCATTTTTTGTTGTTGGCTCATTACGCTACTGGTGAGTTACTATAAACTAGACTTCGGTTGTATTTTTGTTCTATTCTGTGCAAAGCGACAATATAAATATATTATAATAAATGAATATATGTATGTATCTCTCTCATTACGTCTAAGCAAATAATGTTATTTTTAAAAGACAATAATATTTATACCAGCAATAATATAGTTACAAATTCATGAAACCCAATACGCATCTCACTGAATTTATAATGCGAGCACAAAGCACGAGCTGTTATTGACATGGAAAGGGGACATTTATACGCCTTTTTTAAATTGTAAACATGAAGCATATCTCGGGGGGGGGGGATATCTCGTAAAAGAAATGAGAGCACGATACGTTAATTTAATATTTTGGATATATTTACCAGAGTTACAATTCTATATATTTCTTTTTCTTTGTGTTATTTCTTTCGACAAACTGTAATTGAAGTATTGAAGAGTATATAGGCTGTTATGCCTGCTGATCATGATAGAATGTGGATTATTTTGCTGATTCATTAGATCTCAACATGTGTTCTTTAAATTGGGTAATTTGGGTACATGTTAGAAACACAGGCATTGTGCATTCAGATCAGATGCACATTGTGGAAATGAGATTTAGTATTCCTTGCAGCTAAGAAAGGTTTTGAAAATGACACTACTCTCAATTACATGTTTACTGTGTCCATAGTTGCGAGTGTGTGAAAATGAAGGTGTTTGCAGTCATTAAAGTGTAGTTTTGGTTGGAAAACGTTAATAAAACTGTCGAGAACGTACAGTCTTCATGATTTCATTTATCTCATGTTCTGATCAGTAAATCAAATAAAAAATTATAATGACAAGAACTTGTTAAGTTTATCCTTCTATTTCAATCCCATGAATAAACAGAAATCGCGATATTCAGAAATAATAAGTCACACACCTCCTTTTTTCCTCAAGCTCTCACTCACTCCCCCTCTTTCTCTCTCTCTCTTTCCCTCCATAACCCTTTTCACAATCATTTTTGTTTGATTTCCGCATAAGCAAAACGACTACGACAATGATAATGATGGTGATGATGAAGATGCTGATAATGATGCTGATGATGATAATGGTGGTACAATGATAATGATAATAAGTACATGAACACACGTTTTCTTCTCATATAGTTCATTCTTGGAAAATACATAGGCGGCCATATACACATGAAGGTATATCATTTATAGAAGAAAATCTTGTTTGATTGATTTTTTTTTTTTTTTGAAACTACGTGTAAAATTATATCCCCCATCAACAACAAATTGTTACTTTACATTATAACATCATAATGAATATAATTCGACTATTGGCGGACCATATTTAGATTTATATTAAGATTTATTCATTTTCCGTTCACAAAGCACAACAAAATCAAAGTAACAATACATATAGTCAACTTTAAAGTACAATATCAATCGGTATAATGCATAAGAATTAGAACGTATAAACAATGAGAACTAATGCGAACTAAAGTAACCTTGACTAATAACTATATAAAACAGAACATATGGATTTTATTTTTTGATTATTTAAAAAAAATTAATTATCCTTTTTCTATCAGTGAAGAAAACAATCATGATCAACATAAAACAAAAAAGCAACTCACTATTATATACAGTATTATCATAATCTAAAAACCTACGGTGTGTATGACATGATGTGGATGTGGAGACCAGACTGAGAGCACTGTGTGTACGAGAGGATATGGAAACCAGAGTGGAGGGGTGTGCCGAGAAGGTGACACGACATGTATAGCCTTTCACAAGTTGGTATTTTCTTGAATATTAATTTTATTTACTGAATGTCTTGGTCATGTTTGTATGGCACAAAATTTGCCGACAGTAAACATTTTGCGTGACTACAGTACAGGTTTTCGACAAAATAAGGTGGGGTATACCGTTGAATTTCACCTGGAGCAAATGTCTCCACTTCGGAGCATATTTCGCCAGTCTGAGCGATTTTGACGCTAAGAATGGGGTATGTCTAATTTGTTTCTACTGTTATAAACATGGAGCTATATGGTTATAATAATTACATGAAAACGCGTTTTTTTTCTTCATTTTAATCGCCAGGCACGTAATAAAACTTACACAAATGCTCCCCCCCCCCCACCATGAATAAGCATTAAGAATATCTATCCCTCCTTTGTGCTTACCCCTTTTTTTCTATTTCTTTCTATATGCATGTATCAGGGGCCGCGGAGCCGGGGGGTTTAGCCCCCCAATTTTCAAAGCCGTGTACAAAAAACGTAAGAATGACCATATGATTGTGATTTTTAGCATGGACAGCCCCAACTTTTGACTCAGCCCTCACTTTGAAAACCGTTCCGCGGCCCCTGTGTATGACATTTAATATATCATGCAAGCATAGTTTAAGTTAACTTTGTAAATTCATGGAGCTATGCTCCATGGTAAATTGACGCCTTCAGCCTGTGCTAAAATTGTTATGCGTATGAAAGTACGAATAAAAAAGTAATAAATAATTGTCGCATTATCGGAGCAATTTACGGCGGAGCAGATGTCGGCGGAGCAATTATCGGCGGAGCAATTGTCGTATAATCGGAGCAGATGTCGGCGGAGCAAATATCGGCGGAGCAATTGTTGTATAATCGGAGCAATTTTCGGTGGAGCAATTATCGGCGGAGCAATTGTCGGCGGAGCAATTTTCGGCGGAGCAGATGTCGGCGGAGCAGATGTCGGCGGAGCAAATATCGGCGGATCAAATATCGGCGGAGCAAGTGTCGACGGAGCACATATCGGCGGAGCAAGTGTCGACGGAGCAACTGTCGGCGGAGCAACTGTCCGGAGCAATTGTCGGCGGAGCAGTTGTCGTATTTTGCGTAGCAATTGTCGGCGGAGCAAATATCGGCGGAGCAATTGTCATGGAACCATAATGATAATCATAATATAGAATTAAAAAATAGTAAAGCTTGATGGCTTATACATGTTATATATGATCACGTTAGTCCATGGAATTTTTGGTGTATGAAAGTAGCACATTAATAGTTGTTTATTTATAAAAATATACAATGATGGAGTATATTAATGTTACTCTCATAACAAGCAATAAATTAATTCCATATTAGCAAATAAACGTAGGCCTACTCATCATGATTTAGTATCAAACAGTAGAGATGAAGTTGATACAAATAAAAAGGTATACTTTACTAATGAATACTGTTCGGTTTTAAAACAGTGAAGTTTATCATTCATTTGGTCTTATTACAACTGAAGAAGACGGGTGTCTCCGTCGAAACGTTGTAGAATCATGAGTTACAAATTTCATTTTGCACCTATTTTTTCGTATAGGAAATGATACCCTTCATGTTCTAGTGGAATAAATCATGGAGCATGATTATCATAGTAGGTTCATCCTATAGTACAATCATATAATTGAGATATAAAGGTTTACTTAATATTCCCAAGATGTCCTAGCCTTTCCATACCGATACTCTTGTGACCCATGTACATTTATTGTCGATTGAAGAAATTGGACCACCGATATTGGCGGAATGCCATACCGCGATATTGACCAATCGTACATGATAGAACTACATGTATATGCTGTATATACATTTTTATCTTTTAAGAGAGCAAACATTTCATTGGCACAGATTTCTTTGATAAACTTCCCTCGTCCCCGAAGACCTTTGTCGGTTTTATTACCTATATTTTACTGATTCAAGATTTGATATCTGGAAGCTATATGTTAGATATATGGCTTGATGGCTGTGCAATGTAGTCTCATGTAACAAACGGATGTCATGGGATTTCATTCCATCGACGAATAAAAAATTGTTTTGAGTAAACCGCCGATCTTAGAAATATGTCAGGTGATATGCACGTGCCAACTGATGACGTCAATATAAAACAAAATTCATACTCACCTAGCTATTATCAACAGCATATCCTGTTCTGTAATATGACACTTCATAACATGAAAAACAAAGAAGAATAATCACAAGCATTGCATATACTCCGGAGAGATCATAATTCTTGCAGAAAGAGCGAGAGGGGGTGGGGGAGGGGGTGCGGGTAGATGAGGTGGGATAAGGAGGAAAAAAAGAACAATCAAGAAAGCGAATAAGAGAGAGGGGGTATAGACGTGATATTTGAGTTCATTTTAATTCATTACATTTCAATTATTTGATTATAGCTGTGGTAGCAAAACCGCACTTCTGTATATTGTATGTGTGATAAAGCTATAAACTGGTACTTCCAAAAAGAAATGCTTTATTTTGGTCATAGGATCAAAATCGGGACAGCGTCCTCCCATGACACTGCTATCGAGTAATTTGTTTAGAATCTTTAAGAAAATAACAGACTTTAGACATTTAAGTAATCACCTTGTACTTAATGTAATCATCGTGATGAATTTTAAGCGTCAGTGACGTTCTATACCATGTATTTGTTTCATATTTACTAATCATTTTCAGTGTGTGTAAAAATAGAAACCTTATGTTTTCTCGGCTGGCGTGTTCAACTTAACACATTGAGAGCTTGCTTTATTAAACTGAGTGGCTGTTATTCTACTTGCATTATTGACAAAAAATAGATTCCAGACAAAGATAATTGAATAAAAGCTATCATATACAAGTTTGAATCTCCTTGATTCCTTGATGAATATAGTGACTAAATAATTTTTTTTCACATCCCAGAACTGAACGCTCTCATGAATAAATTCAGATCATCCACTCTTGTCTTTATTTTAGCCACGTTTACGAAATGAACTCTACACCTGGATTTATTATTATTTTGTTAGAAACCTGTTTGACCTGATGTTAGAAGTCTGCTTATTTGATTTAAACCAAAATTAGGACAACGGCCTCAAATTACACGAAAAAGCTAGACGGTGGACACTTAAGGCCCTGGAGTTGTCTTTGGTCTCATACGATTATGATGATGATCTATTTCGCATACAGTATCTTGTTCCATGCTAATGACTTTTCAACACAATCATGACTACGGAGTGATATAAAAAGATGTCTCTCTATCTTCTTCAGTGTTTTGCTTGTTAATTTCTTAAAAACAACTTGGAAATTATTTTAAGAACTAAAAAAAAGGAAATGGGGGAACAAACTCTAAACTTGACAATTATGGACATCGTAGAATTTGGTTGACATGATTGATAAACAATGGTGCATTGGGTAAAGTACTGGAAATACAAAATTTAAAAAAATGTGACAATTTTGAATAAATAATCATGATAGCGAATTGTTTGTGTGAAGCTGTGATGGCCGAGCGGTTAAGGCGTTGGACTTGAAATCCAATGGGGTCTCCCCGCGCAGGTTCAAATCCTGCTCGCAGCGATTGTCATTACAATTTTATTTTTTGTTCAGTTATATGTTGTCTACTGATACTCATTCAAATTGTAATCCTTTTGTGTTTCGTTGTTTTCAAAGGAGAATTATAAAAATTCTTCCTTGAAATACACACCTTAACAGAACCACAAATTACCCTTGCATAATCTCCTTTGAAAATACGATCTATCCTATGAGATAGTTTCTATTTTCACAATAGGCCTACATTGTTTACCATTATTTCGGTTCCATTCCACGAACCGCACAACGGAGGAGATTTTTTTTCAATCAATAATTTGTTCATCCTAATATCCGCCCAGCAAGTAACTAGTCAAGCAGTCAACGTCTTATGGAGTCACCTCTTGACGATCTGAGTTTGGAGTGTTGCAATTTTAGATGCATTAAAGAATAATTGGGTCAGTCTGTGTTAGAACAAAGAAGTGAACATCAGTGTACATGGTGTATCGATTGCATTGGGAAGGCGCCACAGGCAAAGGGTTGACGAGCGTTGTGTTTCGTGTTGCATTATGGGATCGGTAAGTTGGTACTCGCTTCACCTTTTCGTATCCATTACAATTTGCTCAAAAATGAAGCGAATATTTGGAGGTAGAATTTGGTTGCATCGGTTTTTTTTTATCATACTGGGCCTAAGTGTTATTTGAGATCTGCTATATATAGATATTTAGCTTAAAGTCGAAAGTTCTACTATAATGAAACATATCGCAGACATTAAGCATGCCAAGAGCTACACAGTGCATTCTTTTGTCGAAATATAATGCAAAATTGCATATCCAATCATATTAATTTAATGCTTTATTGTAATTTTATGTCATGCATCATGGTGTATCACACGAAAATGAGATTAAAAGAAGATGATAAAATGACAATAAAACGAAATGGGGGAAAAACTAATTATACCAAATAATGTTCAAATAAAGGAAATCATATCAAATATAGAAGGGAAGGGGAGAAACCAATCAGATAATGTAGAAGAAAACTATATATGGCTGCAAAATAGAATAAAATCCAATCTGCTAATATTTTCTCTAGATTTTTTTCTGAGCGCAAACATTTAGGCGCCCCTTTAATACCTTCCATCCTTCCTAATCATAACATAATGAAAGAGAGCAGATAAACACCCCGATTCGTTTGAAATTATTGTCTATTTTTAGTTATCAGAGATTTGAAGACTAGATTGATTGGAAGTAAATGAATGTTTAATCAACCTAGACAGCTGACTATCTTGAGAGATTAAAGTGATTAAACATTACTTTCTATCATTCATTGTTCAACCATACCTTGATTTAGCTAACAGGCAGGTAACATGTGCTGACCTATTATATCTATTCATCTCAACTCTTGATAACTAATTGATGAATGAGACCATATGTGTAATAATGCGCTCGCAGTATTTACAAGGAAAACGTGGATATAAAGGGGAAAAAAGAAGCTCGTTATTGATGACATTGCACCATCATGTTTTTAAGACAAAATTATCAAAATGATCATGTAGAAGACAGTGCAGTTCGACCACCCGGCACCCCCCCCCCAAAAAAAAAAAAGAAGTTGAAGGAAGGAAAAGGGGTCTGCAATGAAACGTCGTTTTCTGATGTTATTCGTATATTTTCCTGTACAGGTGTGAAATGCAAATACCAAGTCATGTTTGACCCCCGTAGAATTCCCGAAGCTCCTCGCTTTGACCTACACAGCGACCATTGTACACAGATTGTCAAAAATGTCTCCCGAAAAAAATAAGCGAATTATCAGTAAGTGTTTTATAGAATCTGCTTAAAATATACTTTCTTTTTTAAACGAGTTGAATAACAGAAAGTCTACCATACATGTACGTTGACAACATGAAGCTAGTGAAATATTAACCGAAATTATGTTTTTAATGCCTTTTTTCAAATTGATTCATTCTTCTAAGATACATTTCATAGGAAAAAATTATTCTGCTAGAAGATGGCTATAGTTCTACGCATGAATGACACATACAATGATCTGGCTCTTTTTACAGCGTTTAACGTTATTATATTGGATTTATCTTTTTCTTTATGGAACAAAGGTAAAATCGGTAACATTATGTCGTTGTCCACAATATTTTCACATAATATCACTTAAATTAATGTAGGTCTAATCCAGGGCCCTGGGAACGATTTTATTTTTAAACAGGAGGAACTCGTTTAAAAAAAAAATGATATTTAGTATACCTGCAGATTCACAGGGGTGCTGCCTATTGTGAATAACACACGCAGCATCCCCGCTTCCCAGTGCCATGACCTAATCTGAAAGAAAAAAATCACCTCAAGTTGATTGACGTAATGGATTTCATATTGTTCTGTACCGTTTAATTTTATTATTACCTTTCTGTAATATATTGTTTGTTAGTCCGCTCAGATACATTTTTGGACATAATATTTTGGATCTTCTTTTTATCTGTAAGCATGCATGGTGAATATTGACAAATTGTCATATTGAAATTATTTGCTTTATTTTAGGCATTTTAGGGTTCCCATGGGAGATCAACGTTGACTGAGCTTTACCTCTAATTAAATAAAAACGACCAAAACAATTTAAAAAACAAAAATACTCTTCGGGACAAGAAAGAGAGGGGGCAGGGAGGGAGCGAGGGAGGGAGGGGTGTAAGGAAATTTGTAGGTGTTTCTGGATGTATAAGAGAGGGAATGAGAGGGGGAGGAGCAAGGACTAGGGGTGGGATGGTGGAGAAGAGAGTGGTGGGGACTGGAGATTGTGTCTTAAAAAATATAAATTCACAACGACCAATCAATATTGTACCTAAAATATCTTTAGACCACAGGCCTAAACGCTTATGGAAACAATCACCTGGCGATGGAGTAAATAAAAAAAATGATTTTGAAGATAATAGGTTTCTTTAAAAAAAACCTTATTAATAAGAATATCGGAAGCCCCACTACAATACTATTTAAGCTCATGTTGTCTTCATGTAGAATGCTTTTGGCTCTGACCGGTAATCCATGAGCACAATATAGCAATTTTATCGAAATAATCTTCATATTAGTCCCCTTGGCTATCCTTTATTATGTCACATAGTCTATGTTTAATAAGCTAAGATAGTGGTTGTTTCTTTTTCCATTGCCACAGGGGTATGCTACAGTCTCACCAAAGAAACTGGCTCCAAACCGATCGATCGTTTGTCATTTGTGATAACGTACAATAGATTTGATCTGTCTGGAAGCGGTCTGGTTGATGAGGCATGTACTATGATGTTATTTTCTAAAAGCAGATGGACAATGGGAGATAACATTGATACAGTATATGAATAATAAGAAGTTTATGTTTGGTTATTGCGATCATCCTCAAGAAATAATACTACACAAGTCACTCCCTAGAGTTTTGGCTTTAGGCTTATCACTAAACTTTAACAAAGTTCTTCTTCCTCGAAACAACCGTCAAATGCTTAAAAGGTCATGAGATAATAGTTTCATGGAATGATCTGAAAAAACACTATCCAGAATCGCTTTAATTCAAATGTGACTAAAAATAGAAAAAGATGATTCGCATTTGCAGGGAGGCTTTATCTCCTATTTATGTACGACGATGCTTTAGACAAGTGCCAAATGAAAAAAGAAAATGCCAAGAATCAAGTTTATTTTACCATGGACCTATTACGAATGATTTTACCGACTCACATATATCCAAGTTTTAGGTGGAAATCAATAACCAGCCAACATAAAAAAGATCAATATCTGAGGAGCATTTTATAGAAGAGATACTGGTAGACCCATATTTGCTCATTGACCATTGCCGTATCACTTCCTCTGTCACGTTGCTAAATCTATAACCGGATCTTGAATTACTAACAAAGATTAAACAAACAGCAACACTGATCCTTATTCGGGGGATTAAACCAGAATCTCAGAATCTCAGAAAGGGTAATCCAGACATCGCTTAGAAGCACTATCGTCTAGATGTGATGTCGCTTCCGTGCAATGTGCAATTTACTCTGGTGAATGACACCTTTCGAGGTATGATTTGAAGGACTGTGTGGAATTGAGGTTTTTTATCCCTGGTGGGAGATTATTCCAGTCTTTTATTGTATTTGGTAGAAAACTATTGAGGTAAGCTTTTGTTCTACATTGAAGTGGTACCAATCGGCTGGTGTTGGCTCTTACTGATCTTGGCGCTTCCACCACATATTCAGGGATGTTTACAGCGGCTTCCTTATGGTCAGCTTTGTAGAATAAGGTTAGTCTGCTGTCCTTTCTTCGTTGTTTAAGAGAAGGCCATTTAAGTGATCTGATTAATTCAGAGACACTTGTAGTGTGACGATAATCATTGCAGACAAACCGTGCTGCCCTTCTTTGAACCATCTCCAATTTATCTACAAGGCATGCTTGATGTGGATCCCATACGGTTGATGCATATTCAAGTTTGGGAAGTACCAGTGCTTTATACGCAGCAACTTTAACTTTACTATCACATCTGGATAAATTCCTACGAATGAACCCAAGAATCTTGTTTGCATCACTTGCGATATGGTTGACGTGGCTGTTCCAAGACATATCACTAGAAAGATGAACTCCAAGGTAGGTGGTTTGCTTGACAGATGACAAACTAACTCCATTCATTCTGTACCAGTTTCAACTTTGATATTTTATCAAATTATTTTTAAACAGAATAAAGTTACGATTAGATTGTTCCCCTATCATGCCTATGCATGCGTGTGACCTTCACAGTAAAAACGCTGCTCATTTTTTTCCATACACCTCTGTTGACTATACATGAACCTGACATGAGTAGTTAAATAATAATAATGATAAAAACGATATAGAGGATTTCTATATTAAGCGCGTGATAACTAGTATAGTTCTATATGCGTTTAAACGTTTTAAACAAGTGATTAAAATCTTTAAATCTCAATAAATTAAACTTGGATGTTTAAACTCTTAAGAAACTACTGTAAGGTTAATATAGAAAATATGTATAACAAAATTTAACAAAGGTTTTTATTGGGATTTTCCCTGCATAGGCCTATCACGGCCAATTTCCTGACTGTACATCCAGGGGCCGAAGGGGCCTCACTCTCACCCCATTTTTTTTTTGCTAGCTGTTTTTTTAAAACCAATTTCTCTTTTACGGTGGTGATCTTTGGCCACTCTTTTTGCTTAAGAGTAAAATATTTGTACCCCTGCCCCCGATCAACCATGAACAAAGATGTGAAGGAAGATGTGTGTAGGTTTACCTCTATGATTTCATGAAGAGTCCATGATAACCAGACGGATCGAAAGAAATAGGAGTGATCTCATCAAAACACATCACTAAATTGAATTACATCGCCCAGAGGAACTTGTTTTGGGATATCATATAAATCGTCTTTACATATTATTTCTAGATACTATATTGATAGTCCCATGCCAATTTGTTTGACTGATTATTTTTTTCAAAACAGATTTGGTTCAATATCGATTATTTTATTTCCTTATCGAGACTAAAGAGTCGATTTAGTATTGCGGAAAACAACGAAATTCTCAGAATTTGTGCTGGGCTTCTAAAATTAAAAATAAATACAAAACTCTACCTCAGGCTTCCGTTTCTCAACGGAAGAACGTGGAAAAGCAGAAATCTGTAAAGACATAATCGGTTTTTAAATATAGGCCTCCTGTTAAACCATCTACTTTAAATTCAATACACAGTGCCATATGATGGATTGTATAGACTGCGTGAGTGCGTGGATTGTCGGAATAGATATGAAACTATCATATTTCCTTTAAACCGATTTACTATTTCAACAGTATACTTCTACATGATCTCAACCTTTGTGCATTATATCGCTTACTTCTATATACGCTGTAAGTATAATTTAACAATTTCACATTAACCTATATTTTCGATATATTTACGATTCTTAACGGACGGGCAATGGTTGGATTCAAAGAGCTGCAGCACTAAAATATTCTTTGTAACTCTGCGAAAATATTATCACTTATTTGTCTCGAGTTTTGGTGTGGAATCACCTTTTTGTTGAGCTTGGACTTGGCATTAATAATAAGACTAAACTTATCTTGTATTCATACCACATCCCCCAACAAAACATCATTATTATGCATCATCGATACCATTTCGTTTTTAAAGTTCTACGTTGTAAGTATAATCTAGCAATTTCAAATTACAACATCTCTTTCGATATAGATTCTTTTGAAATATTTTTTTTACCCCTAACCCATTATTATGCATTATCGATTGGCATGTTGAAAAAAAATCCCTCTTCTGTCCAGACGAAAATAGGTGTTATTTTTCAGGAGACATGAGAAGAAAATAAATATCTTCCATTCCTGGGTAATTGCCGATGAAGTATTAAGGGAAGGTCGAATGGTAACTCTTCGTCTATCTTAACTTACTAGCATTCATAAGCCTTCGAATACAAGGTCAGTCGTGCTATGTGATGGGTGTTAGTCGTAATGGGATCACAATCACTATAGGTTGAGCTGATAATACTGCTACTGAACTCTGCACAATGATTACCCTCACATCCATGACGTAGTTCTAGACTTTTCCTTCAAGGTCATCTACCTTCACTGTTACCCTACAAGACGGGGGGGGGGTGATTCCGCCCCCACAACACTTACAAGGATAAATGAACGCTCACGCTCTCGATGTCCTTAATAATGTATTTTTGATCGTTCGCATAATGTCAAAATTAATCAAAAATAACAAAAAGTATAAATAATCGTGAAAGTGATCATTTACCATGAGGAAAAAGATGCGAAAGTCTGCATCATTTAGGGAGGAATGTATCATGATGTTGCCTTTAAGCTTTCACAAGCAGGCTATGATTGCTATTGCTGAGTTTGACACAATATCTTTAATAACACAATCATATCGCTGGTATAACTTCTTATTTTCATCCTAATCGTCACATCCTTTGGTGAAATGAGTAAATAGAAATTCGTAAAATATCAGAATTATCACACACTTTTAGGCTAATGGACGCCAATTCCTTTAATGATAATAAATGCTAGCATTCAAAACTTAATGGTAGCCTTTTCTTTGAGACGTAACTAATAATGCGCATGTGCTCGTCAATGGATAGCTGTTCTGCGCAAGCCTACATAGTCATTACACATGGTATAGTTGGGTCTCGAATAAACGCTTCCCACCCGAAATTGGAAAACTTACACTTTTTGTGAAAGAGTGCACGAAATCCTTCACTTTCACTCTAGAAAATGAAAAAGCTCGAGCTCCCTCGACCCCCTATCAAAAAATCTGCATACGACCATGCCGTTTTGTGAAAATAAGTGAAATGCCATGAATTTCTTTTCAAGTATCCGAGTTGTTGAAATATTCAGTGTTTTGCTTACGTGATACATTACTTTTTGTAGTTAAGAGCATTTTTATTACGGACGGACCTGGATTTTTTTTGTCTCGCCTGCATAGCAGAGCGAGACTATATAGGCGCCGCAGCGCCTATATCATGTAAAGCGGCGCGCCGCTTTTCCGACGGCGGCGTCAACATCAAATCTTAACCGAAGGTTAAGTGTTTGAAATGACATCATAACTCAGAAAGTATATAGACTTAGTTCATGAAACTTAGACATAAGGTTAATCAAGTATTACTTAACATTCTGCCTGAGTTCAAGGTCACATGATTAAGGTCATAGGTCATTTAGGGTCAATAAACTTAGACCATGTTGGTGGAATCAACATCTATATCTGAACCTAAGTTTAAGTTTTCGAAATGACATAACTCAGAAAGTATATAAACCTGGATTTTTTTTGTCTCGCCTGCATAGCAGAGCGAGACTATATAGGCGCCGCAGCGCCTATATCATGTAAAGCGGCGCGCCGCTTTTCCGACGGCGGCGTCAACATCAAATCTTAACCGAAGGTTAAGTGTTTGAAATGACATCATAACTCAGAAAGTATATAGACTTAGTTCATGAAACGTGGACATAAAAGTAATAAAGTATTTACTAAACATCCTGCTTGAGCTTCAGGTCACATTACTAAGGTCAAAGGTTATTTAGATTCAATGAACGTTGGCGAAGTAGGGTTGTTGAATTGACATGCATCATAACTTAGAAAGTTTATGGATCTAGCTCATGAAACATAGACACAAGGGTCATCGAGTATGAATGATTGTTTTACACACGTATTATGTCACACGATCATGGTCAAATGTCATTTTGGGTCAATGGACATATAATTTTATGATCAAATGAATGTTTTCTTTTGTGAATAATTATTCAAGAGCTGTTTTCAAAGTCAGCACTGTTGCATTATCGAATCGCTTAATGCAGGCGAAACTGCTACAGGCGTTCCATTTGTTAATAATCCTAGTGCACTCAGTCACGATCTTGTTATTCTAGAGTGATCCTTAATTTGCATGTTTGGCCCGCTTTTTAGGGAATTACCTGTTTTCTTTATTTTAACCCATTGATATGTTTGAAAACATGGGTGGTTGAATCTTTCACAGGATAACTGTTTTCTCTCGTCACTTCCTTTATAAAAGTGAAGTGAAACATTCAATAATACACATCTTCATTGCAAATGTCAAAGTTTGTATGGTGTGTAATGGAAAGAAAGAAAGAGAGAGGCGTAGAGGGACCGAAAGATGGAGTAGGAAGGGGAAACTGGCCGTGGGGCATGTGAGGGGGGGGGGGGGTAGTGAGGGAGATGGGGTACAGTAGTTGGACGTGGCTTTTAAATATGCTTATTTCATAGGTTTTTTTTTAACAACGCTTTTAAAGTCAGCAAGTTTGCATAGCTATTCTCTGAAAGTTTACAAGGCTTGGTGATGGAAGACATAATATTAAATCAAATGGAGACAGGATCTGATACAATATATCTATGGATGCCCCCGTCGTGATGCAACCTTTATAGATGTTGAGACGTAAGTACCGCACCAGCTAAAGGATAATCGACTAAAATAGCGAGAATCTAAAAGGTAGATGGAATCCTCTTCCGTCGACGAGATGGAGCTTAAATCAAACTGTTCAACACCATCTGTCATCAGAATTCATTTCAGAAGGTGGCTGTTCAAGACAATGGCGTAGTCCGAGTTATTCCATTGAGGGGCGGGTGAGGGAGGTGGTTGAACTGAACAGTGGTTTCACGCAGAAAATAAAAACTTATCTTGGCAGAGCTGGAAGCGGCATTTGACGTCCTTTCATCTCATTTTTCCAAACTCAAATAGTTTTCTTATAATTTATTTATGACGGACCTCGATCAAAATGGGAACACCGTTCACTACCCCACCACCCCCCCCCCCTTCGTTGTTGCAGCTACACCACTAGATCGAAGCCCAATAACCCCCATCTCATATGCGGCCTCACCTAGGTTAAACAGACGAGCAAGTCTCTGCTAAATACAGCTTCTTTCAATATTGGATGTTCTTGTTTCCCCCATGAGTTTTGATATCACCATGCCTTCTCTGGTTACCCGGTGAACAGGCAGAGGGCAGGTATGAGGATCATCAATCGGATCAAGAGGTGTTTGTACTCTCTATACCAACTACATTAAAGGTTGGTCACGTCGTATCAAGATAACCCCATTTCCCAGCATTTCATCGTGCGTGTGTATAGTTTGGTCTTACAGACACGTGCTAATCTGATAATGACTATTTACGTCTGAACCGACCTTTAGCGCCTTTGACGCCACCATTTGAAAGACATCATGACCAATGTTTGCATGATATATGAATGTTCTCATAACCCATGGTCGAATTCAGGTCAAGTCGAAACAAAATAAATATGCCGGATTGAAACAGTACGTCATCGCAACCAGTTTTGAATTTGATTTTTACTTTTAGATTTACACTGTATGCCAATATGAACAAATCCTCAAACATGATTATGCAAATAAGAATATCTTACACAGACGAGCGACTATTTGAAAGAACCACTACGGTACAGGTATATAGGGAGAACTGACAAATCAACAAATTTGATTCATGTGAAATAGGAGCATTCGAAGAATCCTGTTAAAGATAAAACAATCCAAAAGTATTAATGATGCATTAGAAAACTGGCATTTCAATCAGTCGCAAAACTCTGATGGTCATTAAAAAAAAAAAGAACTTTTCACGAAATAATTTCATAATTGAACATAGTAATCCAAACTATATTACAGTCTAGTATTCCCCAGTGATATTGTATGATAGCTTGACAAGAGACGCTGGAGATTTACTGGACCGATTCCTATCGCGGCCCTGACGTTCTTTTCAGAGACACTGCGTTGTGGAAAGTCCGTCCGCAAACACAAATCACATCTCAGAAATGGTTATCGGCAGAATTGTGGTTTAGACTGTTATGAACATGATAGAGGGGAATGGGAAAATTATTATTACTGTTTTTCTGAAAGGATGTTTAATTCTACTCCAGGGTATGATATCTACGATATCTGCATTAGATGTTAACGTATTGTGAGTATAAGATGTCCCCTAAAGACTTTAATGAAAGGCAACGCCATGAAGGATATAACATGAACCGCTTATTTGTTGGGACATCAATAAACATGTGAGCATGTTTGTGTATGGAATCATCATAAAGTATTGTGAATTTACTTGATTTCCCATTTCTCAAAAGATTGGTTCCCGTGGATTTTTCGTTCAAAAGGAAGTTGTGTTTGGAGAAAGGAAATCATACCGTTTCAGTAAAGAATATTTCGATAATTTTATGTTCCCTGGAAATAGCTCAAGTGATCTAAGAATTCTATTTAGATGTAGAGTTAGTTGTGAATGGGAGGCAAGAGATCACATGGTGGCGAAAATCTACCTTGTATTATGATCTAACTTAGATGTTGACATATCGAAATAATATATTCCCAGTATGGCTACATTGCAAGATACATTATGGGTAATGGTGGGTAATGATCGCTATGAGAGTGATGAGGAACCCATATTGCGTGGGAGAGGAGCTTTGTGTACAACGTAAATAATAAAAAAATAGATAAAAGTGTGGAGTTTTGGTCACATCACTCGCACAATATGAGATTATCTTAACAATGAAAATACAAATTTTATGAGATAGAGGAGTTCGGTGCTCGAAATCTGTTTTGTAAATCACATGTATTTGGTTACCGTATATTGTGCTCTTCATTGGATAACACTTTTTAGCTTCTAAATCTACTTGACTGTATTTTTCATTTTTTTTCTTCTTTAATAAAAAAAATCTCAGCTGGTCATACCATCGTCCCCGGCCTTTTGGGGGTGCCACTTTGAACTTTAAGATACTAGTTTTTACTTTGCTTTGTTTGATTTTCTTCGACCTCTCCCTCTCATTTTCCTTTTTTCTTAGACAGTCTTCTTGTTTAACATGCATGTACAATATTTAAGCTACTATGAACAGTATATCGCAAAGCACCTGTTTCTCACGGCTATACTGACATTGCATGATATCGACCATGTCTACTCAGATGAACTAGCTCTCCTCACTTATGCGGATCTAGGAAACCTCGCTAGAGGTTGACAAGGGCAAGCTTCTTATGTTGTTTTATCTCCCCCCCTCTTTCTTTCTTCCTTTCTTCCTTCCTTTCTTTCTTTCTTTCTTTTTTTCTTTCTATTTTTCTATCTCCGAGGCTCTTTCTCTCTATCATCCTCTTTGGGAGGTTTAGACCCCTCAGGAGAGGGGAGGGGCAATGAAGTATATACAGTCAATGACAGTCAATTAGAAATGATGTACTGCATGGTTGCCAGTAAGGATGTTCGGTTATGACATGAACAGGATATGAAAATATTGGCTCGCATGGCTGGAGGTGCCGTGGGAAATTCCCGCCAAACTGACAGAACAAATAACATTAATGTGAAATCACTGCAGGGTAGTAATTCTCCCTGGATCAGTTTGAAGCTCATTGAACTCACACAAATACAATGCACAATAATGAATGCAAAAGATAATGAATTGGTTGAAATCTGTATGAGGAAAAAGTTATACTTGGGGGAAACCCCCACCGAAATGTCCATTAGTTCAACTTATTCAAATACAAGTTATATTTAGCCCACACGGGTCTACCAAAAGGTATATTATACTGTCGTCATAACATTTTGAGTTTGAATGGCGCAGAACATGCGAAAGAGACAGAGCAGAGTTGTCAAAATCTTCATTTTCATATTGATTTTGGTCCATAATTCGAAGCATTATAGGTAACCATTTTAAGTAGCGATAGTGACACGACATCATAACTTCATGTCATTTGTTACAGACGAGTCGCGCTTACCCTTTGGGGATCCCCCTTTTCGATAAGGCCGAGAATGATCTTTACAAACAATAACCAAATGAATAACCATAATATTATTAAGAGAATAACAGAAAAATGCTTGAATTTCTGTGGCAATTTGATTATGTTTGCTAAATCAGTCAATTGGAAATGATTGCGATCGTCTAAGGTCCCTGAAGGATTAAGGATTTCTTCTGGCAATTCATCTGCGATTCATCCATGCGTGCGTAAAACATATGAAGGAAGAGAATATATTGTTTATCGGCCATGTTTCTCTTAAATTGAATATCGAATTCATGTTGTTTATTTCGACCGACTGGTCACCATACAATCTTTCTGGACCGTGATGAAAGAAGCGATCTTCTTTTCTTAAACAGGGGAAGTCATAAGGGCTTAACATGATTTTTTTTTTCGCGAGGACCGTACAGTTGAGCTTAAGCTTCAGGGGCGTAAAACTGCATGGGGAAACCCTCTAAAATGTCAAAAGCATGTTTTATGAGACTGATGTATTTCCGAGTGATAACTCCATTTTTTATGAGGTGCCAGTTGCGTATGAGCTAAAAATTTTGAGGGGCAAGATATGGCGCATCGGGCAAAACTTACTTTAAACATTTACGTTCGAGCGGAGCGAGTAAGCAAACATTTTTATAACAAAAATCAAATTTTGTGATAGATTTGACAAAATGTTTAGAAAATAACATCATATTTCATCCTTATCTTTTTCTTTTCTTTCCTTTTCTGTCTCTCTCTTTTTTTTTGGGGGGGGGGGGACAAGTGCTCCCAAAGATCTCCCCCCGCCCTTATACTTGTACGCCACTGTGAGGTACGTTTGAATCTCATATACGGGCTTAAACTTTGTCAAATAGCGGTTTTCCTTGCTACGTTATTTAAAATTCAATTTCAATTGTATGTCTAGAGATCTCGAAGCATTAGGGAGAATTTGGACTTTAAGGACCTATATGCACTGATTGGAGAGCACTGTATTGAAAATTATTTCATTTACCCATTAATTGATTGATGTGCTATAAAACGATAGGATCCTACCAGTAGGATCCATGAAAAATCGAAATTTGATATATTTTCCGTATGTCAGCATGTGTCATATTTCCTAATTCGAATCAACATCATAATGATTGATGGCAGTAAACTATAGCATGATATGGGTATAAATTTTGTGCAATATTAATACAAAATTTATACCCTTTCTAAGAAATTCGTAACAAAATTATACTCGTGGTGTCTAATGGTACTCTTTAAACGTGTCATTTACCTGTTTATAGGTTAGGTAGTTTTCAATTTCACTTGAAAATTAAAGATTGAAAATTATCTATTGTATGAATGAGGTTAATAAGAATGAATGTCAATTTAAAGTGAATCACCTTTCTTGTCTCCATGTTCCCTATTTTATTATAGAAGTCAAATATCCGACCATAAATCAACAACACGGTATTTTGTGATTCTTTGTTCCGCTGTTTCTTTTCTTTCTTATTTCCCCTATTATTCATGTTTATATTGTCTAACTGCTTACTTCCCCTTTTCTGCTACGATACTTTCTTTAGAATATATGAATAATAATAACAATATCAACCGCGTACCCAGCGAAGCTATCGATTCCTGTGCGAAGTTTATATTTCTAAGAAATTCGTAACAATATATATATATTTATATTTGGATCAGTTTCTTGCTGAAGAAACTAACACCACGGCTGACGGCTGGGATTCGAACCCACGACCCTCGATCTGTTTCAAAGTCAGTATTTAATCCAATGGGTTACAACGCTCAACAAAAATGAAATAAGAATTAAGTAAGACATGCCATTAGACATGTAAGACCTACTCCTTTCTCTAATTAATGTCTTCTATGTTTTAAGAATAAGATAAAATCATTAAAATCTACGCCAGAATGAGTTTGATTTTTCCATTTTTTGCCAACTTGTTTACCTAATTACCTGTATGTTCATTTACCTATGCGACTGCTTCATCAATTTTATATTTGAAACAAACAGAAAAGAATGACTATGCTCAACTTTTTGCCTTATTTGAACAATTCGATTTTCATCTTTTCATGCAAGAGTATCCCATATCATGTATAACTTGTTGCTATGACGAAAACTGTGTTTTTATATATCGGGTTGTGAGAAGGTAGTTCCAATGTTCCAAGATGAAGGTAATTTTGTCAGTTCATATTTTACATCCGTTTTTCTTTACGTTTGTTTTATTTTTTCTCTTTTTATTCAAATTATTATTATTATTATTAATTTTTTTGGGGGGGGAGTCTTGACATTTAATTATGCTTTATAAAACCCAGCTCAATTTCTTCTACATATCAATCGATTGCGATATATTCTTGATTCGAATATAGACATTGTTTTTAAATGACGAGAAATTTGGTCATGATATTAAATTAGAACTAATAAAATAATCCTAATTTCACAAAACATGAAACCCTTAAAATATTCAAACATTGATCTATGCTGGTGATGTATACTGATACCCTTTTGATTTTCTTTGTATTAATATTATTTGATAAAAGTGAATAAGAAAAGGACCCATAAAAATGATGGCAATTGAAAGTGAATCGAAATTTCTTTCTTGATAGTCTTAATAGAATCATTTGTTTCTCTTTTGAACATGTAAAAAGGAAAGAATGCTCAACGTTTTGTCTCATTTGAACATTTTTTTCACATGCAGTTTCTTCTTTCCATGCAAGCAGTGGTGTAATTAGCAAAGAGTTTTGAAGGGGCAAGATATGGCGTATAGGGCAAAATTTATATATATAAAAAAAGAAAATGCATGCTAGAGAAAAATTCGACATTTTTAGTACAAAAATCAAATTGTCTAATAGATTTTGACATAATATTCAGAAAATTATATTTCACCCTTCTCTCTTTCATTTTCTCTTGATCGTGATTTTTTTTTTTTGGGGGGGGGGGGCAAGCACCCCAAAGGCCCCCATCTGTACTCCACTGCACGCAAGAGCAATTCAGTTCACTAATAAGTTTAGTTTGCTTTTCCGTAGAAAATGTGTTTTTGTATACCAATTATTGTTCAATAAATGTAGGTTATTGTGTCGGTTCATTTACATCTCGGAAAATATAGCCCTACCTGTTTAATGACTTGGATTTGGGCCACTTACTTATTGGAATAATCTGAAACATACTTCATAAAGCCATGGACTTCTTCAAGAATATAATATGGCCAGCAGGTGTTGAATTTGATTTGATTGGACGGCGTAATAAAGTCAATATACCTCAACGTTTGCACCCTGGTAGGTCTACGCTATAAAACAATGATCTAATATTTGAAAATATGTTTATTCCAGGTGTTCTAATAATGGACGACATCTGTTTAAATGCAATAAGTGGCTTATCATAACTGAACTGAACTAGGTGGAGAATGCTTTCCTTGTAATGAGAGTCAAATTGACAAGCTCCTGGAACTGCTATAGAAGCTACTGTCACTCAGAGTTTCAAAGAAGGGTGTTCGGATTACTTCATAATCAATCAGTCCAATATCTCAATACAATACGATCTACATCCTATACATGGATGTATGTTATATTTGGCTAGCATAAATGTGATATAATCATAAACCATGGTATCTGGGTTATTCAGAATAAATGTTGATCAACACAGTAGGACTGCATTATGTGTATTACCGCCATCCTCCCTGTCAATAAGACCTTCAAACAACACACCAGATCACGGCGGAACAAACCACTAATTTACCTAGATCTCTAACCAGCCCCCCCCCCCTCCCCTTGGACGCGTTAATACATTCTGGCAAGGCATGCTGAGACACAGGTGATCAGAAATTGAGGTAATTCTAATAAATTTGATGCATTTGATTGAAGAGGACATGAAGAGATGCTAATTGAGTATGACCTATATTCATGGCACCATGACAGCACCAGATTCGCAATCTCTCCTGACTTCTTCCCCTTCTGACTTGATTGATATCCTTGGTACGTTTGAAGTGCAAAAAAGAATACAGCTATATTATCATGAGAATCAACAACACTGAAACAAAAACTAAAATACTGTACGATAATTCAGGAAGCGTGAATGTGTGTTGGAGTATCATATACTCGATTCTGTTAACTGAGGGCGCTATCCAGCTATGTCGAGGTTGAGATGTGCTGCCAGAGATTGAGTTTAATAATTAAGCAATATAATGTTTTGAGACTATTTTTTTAAATTGTAATTCATGTTCATTTCAGTTCATAATTTCGAGACGCGATGATTTTTAATGCATTAGGATTGTATGAATAAAGATGATGAAACTGGGAACCAAGAAAATAAAAACATACTTGACAGAACCTTTTATACTTTTATTCACTCCAAGAAGGGTAGCCACTTCAGTTCCGAAAACTGTTCTCCCAGCGGGCCCTGCTATTAGCTGCGCTGCCTAGGCGCTCAAGCATTCAAGGAATTAATCCTGCCTGGTACCCATTCACCTCACCTGGGTCGAGTGCAGCACAGTGTGTGTAAATTTCTTGCTGAAGGAAAACACGTCATGGCTAGGATTCGAACCCACGACCCTCTGTTTGAAAGGCAAGAGTCAGAACCACTTAGATTTAACCCCTTAGATCAACACATTGACCACTTGTTAAGACAAAAATAAATATTGCGATATAATGATTATATGACAATGGAATAGCTTGAGAATTAGTAAGTTTCGATCCAAAAGTGGAAAAATACCTATCACAATAATATGTCATAATATTACGGCAATGTGATCTCATAATCTAAATATGAAGATTTCTCACAGGTTTTAGAAAATGGAAGGGAAACCACCTGGTGTGTATATCACAATGATTCTATGCATTGTATTTTTGTTGTTATTTAATGGTAACAATTGTTGCCATGTGAATGGTGTAAATATTTTGAAACTAATAGAACGGAGTGAGGTTATGTGTGAACAAGGTTCATGCATGCTGGAGCAGACAATGTGATTGAGAAACGATATCCGGTAAGCATAATAAATTAGGAATAGGAAGGCCAAGTCCACACCAAAGATTAAATAAATAAAGACAAAAATTGAAACGAAAGTAAATAGATTGAATCAAATAAGCATGAAGACAAATTTCATTAATATCTTATTCTAAACTGCATGAACATCTTCCTGTATAACAGTAGGCAACAATAACATAAGTTTATACTTTCTACTTTCACCTGATCATAAAGGGTTAAAATGTGATATATCTCATGAGCTCAGTAGTTCATATACAACCTGTGAATATTTTTGCTACTGTTTTTTCAACATCATGCACAACTGTTCTTTTCATTCCCCGTACTTAATTCTCAGAGAGGGGGGCACTTTTATTCCAGAATTCTCTGACAAGCCAATAAAAGTCAAATCCAGGGGGCCAGCCCCCCCCCCCCCCCGTATCCGCACTGGGACTATAACAAGATAATAGAAATATATTTAAAGAAATGTAATGAATATAAAAAAATGCAAGAGCAATGCTTTTTAAAAGGGGGTAATAACAGAGAGGAAGTGATGGCACCCCCTTCCCGCCATCACGTGAGTGGACGATCAATATACTAGTATCAATAAAATATTATATCGTGCTGTCAAAATAGCCATCGTTGTATCCCATTCAACTCATTCAGCCCGTTAACCAAGCATAAAAGATAGGGAAAAGATAGCACGTTTATGACGTAGATGATGTTTACATTTTAGTGTACTTTGTTTGAAAACTTGAGAGAACACTCACCTCATGTAAATATCCGTTTAAAGGGATGATCCGGGCTGAAAGTATGTATAGCTTAATAAATAGAGTAGATTTCACTGAGCAAAATGCCGAAAATTTCATCAAAATCGGATAACAAATAACAAAGTTAAAGTTATTGAATTTTAAAATCTAGCAATATTTTGTGAAAACAGTCGTCATGAACATTCATTAGGTGGGCTGATGATGTCGCATCTCCACTTGTTCTTTTGTATTTTATTATATGAAATTAGGTTTATTCATATGTTTTCCTCCAAGAACTAGAAAAATTGGATTGGCAACTGATTTAGTGCATTAGATATTTATTGCTGCAACTTATTTCATTATAAGGGAGACATATTATGCAAACAAGTATGAGATAATGAAAAAATTATGATTTTATGTAATAACATAAGAAAACGGAAAGTGGAGATGTGACATCATCGGCCCACCTAATGGATATTCATGACGACTGTTTTCACAAAATATTGCTTAACTTTAAACTTCAATAACTTTATTATTTGTTATCCGATTTTGATGAAATATTCGGCATATTACTCAGTGAATTCTACTCTATGTATTATGATATAAATATTTTCAGCCCAGACCATCCCTTTAAAGCTCCCGAATATCTGAACAGAAGCCAAAACATGTGATTAAAAGGAAAAAGTTCTGTGATATAAATGATTATTGTTGTTGCGTGAAATACGAAATTCATAATTCATGAATGAAGGTGGGATGTATGACTCATCAGAGTTTATTCCTTGTGTTCATTCAACCAATAAAAAACGGATATATCAAAATCTAATTCACAAATACCA
Source organism: Lytechinus pictus (assembly GCF_037042905.1). Classification (NCBI taxonomy): domain Eukaryota; kingdom Metazoa; phylum Echinodermata; class Echinoidea; order Temnopleuroida; family Toxopneustidae; genus Lytechinus; species Lytechinus pictus. Next base: position 2,419,172 of record NC_087249.1, on the reverse strand, counting down.
CGCAAACACTTAAACATGTATTTTATCTTCGTTTATTGTTTATGGGTAGGTCTTTACTACCCTTAACGATAAAACTTGAACAAAACACAAACGTTACCAAATAGCGTCTTTTTTTCGAACGACCGTGCGGTGTCCGTTTCTTTACTGGCTAATACAAATTCTAGTTTCTGAACTATCATCACAATGGTAATTATGACTTCCGCTTAATGCATGTACACTTCAACAAATATGAAAGTCCAAGTTATAAAATCTAGTTTGAAGAAACACGAGCACAAAACAGGAACAAATTCATGCATAAACAATTTACTCCAGGGGCACCGCCATGCTATTCTAATGGGGGAAACTTAAAGGTGACCTCATTTTATTTTTCAATTTAAGAATAGGGATATAGGGATACGCGGTCAATTCCTCTCATTTTGAAGCTCCCTTTCTTGGATATTCCCCTTTCCTTCTGTTCTCGTTTTTCCTTTTTTGCCTTAAAAGAAATCGGAATAAAAAAATAGAAGGCGGTCACCCCCACCCCCTTCCGCCGTCCATGAGTGACTTTGTATCACATCTGCTCTGTTTACTCTATTTTGCATAACTGCCAAAATTTACTACACTTATATATTCACTACTTTCCCAGGAAACTGCTTACATATTATTCTTCTTTTAGTGAGATTATACACTAGTTGAAATCATTTTCGGTTCAATTGTTGTACTACACCGAAAATATATTCCAAAGATCATGTTGAATGAAACACTTCAGTATTCCCTTAATTATTTTGACTTTCAACACTCAAAATGTCTGAGTCTGAAAATCAATGATAAGGAAATTGTGGTAAGAGTCAAATCAGCAAGAGACAATTTGAAATCTAATTGTATACATATTTATCAGATCATCAAAATTATGTGGAAAGATTGAAGCAGAGAGAGGGTTAGAGAGAGCATAGACCTAATAGTAGGTCTATGGAGAGAGGAAAGGAAAGGGGGACAGAGGAGGTGGCAGGGAGTGTGAGAGAGAAAAAGTGAGAGAACCGGGATTGTTGCATAACAATATTTGCAAGTGAAGCCATTCTTATGTATAGGTCTACTCTTACCGCAAAAAAAGTCAAAGAGTCTCAATCTTTTAAAGAAAATTATGGATCACGAAACTATGATTTAATGCCAGAAAAGGCGTAACGGTTAAACGAGAAAAAAGGTGATGATTTGAAAGTAGAAAAAGATGGTAAGAATAAAGGAAAACATACGACTACGAGAGACGGGGTAAAAAATATGCATAATTTTGCAATACTTATACACTGTAAAAAAAAACATTGGGTAAAATATTTACCACCACGAGGGTAATTATGTGTCCAATCAATTTGGGGCAGTATTTTACTCAATGCGGGAAGCATATGTCCAGAAAGGTTAAAAAATAAGCAGCAACTACTTTAGAATGGGCAAACTTTTCATCACACTGGACATAAAAATAAAAATTCCCCAAAGAAATGCCCAATGTTGGTTGGATCCATAATTACCCTCATGGAGTACTTGTACCCAATATTTGTTTAGTGTAACTACATGTACGTGTATCAGTATGCATAGAGATAGTACTACCAATCCACCACGGTATCATAATGATTACAATTACAAATATGGTTAACTACGTAATTATTTCAATTACCATGGCAACAGTATTAAGTAGCCAATCACAATCAAGGTTCCCAATTCCCATGCTAGGTTTCTATGGTAATAGTGCCCAGCAAGCTATCACAATTAAGGTTTCCATGCTTGAAACAATACTGACAATGTTACATGTTTATGACAAATAACATATAAAAAGTTGAAACAATCTATTGTACCCTAAATTTTATGTAACAAAGCCAAGTAATATCAGCAGCCCAAGATATAAAGTTGATAACGATTTCTTTCATACCCTTAAAGGGATGCTCAGGGATGAAAATAATATGATTCAAACAGATAACGAAAAATCAGACTAACAAAACACTGAAAATTTGATCAAAATCGAAGTAGGAATAACAAAGTCATGGCATTTTAAAGATTTGCATTATTCCGGTGAAACAGTTCTAGGCATGTCTTCATGAATATTCATTGAGCAACTTGATGATGTCATATCCCCACTTGTTGTTTTGTATTTTATTATATGAAATTAGGTTTATTCCATTTTTTTCTACCAAGAGCTGAAAAAATTAATGTGATTGATAACTGATTTAGTGCATTAGATATTCATTGTTGCAACTTATTTCATTACAAAGGAGACACATTATTCACACATATATGAAAAAATGAAACAAATATGATTTCATGTAATAGCATAAGAAAAAGGAAAGTGGGGATGTGACATCATCAGCCCATCTAATGAATATTCATGACGACGTGCATACAACTGTTTTCACAATATATTGCTAAACTATAAAATTCAATAACTTTGCTATTTGTTATCAGATTTTGATGAAATTTTCAGCATTTTGCTCTGTTAATTTTCCTCTTATTTATTGTGATTATTTGCAGCCTGGACCATCCCTTTAAGTTCAATGCTACACGTCATTAAACAAATTATACAGGGGCCGCGGAACCGTGTACAAAAATGTAAATATGACCATCTGATTGTGATATTTCGCATGTTCAGCCCCCCTTTCAAAACCGTTCCGCGGCTCCTGTTATATTACCTGAATACCGTGTTGAAGACAATGCCATATATTCATTTATTAGGCCTACATTATTGCCTATATATCGTTAGCATCTTAACACCCTATATTGTCGACTCCCTATTTTGATGTTAATATGCCATTATCCAACAAGGAAAGTTTGTATTTTCCTAACAACTCCATTTGTCTATCATTGTTTTAAGTCACCTCACATTTTGTTTCAGTTTCTTTTTGGGTGTTTTTCAATTTCTTTTTTTTTCCATTGCATTAAAAGGACAGAATATAGGAGGACCACACTATAGAGATATTAAATAAACACACTGAATATGCTCAATTCAAAACAATATTCGTTGATCCGACAATAATGTGTTATGATAATAAATAATAATAGTACAATTCTTAATAGACGCATAACATGTACAGGTCTCTATGCACGATAGAGATTGATGATACCCGATTAAACTTTTAAACATTTTAAAAGAAGCTCTTTTGCATTTAACATTTACAATTACAAGAGTCTTTGACTCGTAAAAGGCAGTGTTTCCAATTAAATTTCGCACCGCAATCCCAACTAATTACCGGGGGGGATTAGTTGTCAGAATGCTTTCAAATATTAACAAAACCAGCAAATAATCTGACCTGCCCAACAATTCCCTTTCTACCAGGATTTTCCATGTACTTAACTTACACGCGACTATAAAAGATAATACAGATAATAATACCAGTATTAAAATAAATTCAATAAAAAGTGATTGTGGGAATACCAACTTACTGAATGCGTCATTACGTGGTCATGGTTTTCCTACTCAAAAAGAGCACAGTCACGCAATGATGATAGATAGACCAGTGCTGAATTGGTTGTTTTCATTATATACTACTCTACAAAATGGGGGGGGGGGGGGGGAATGTTGCCTTGGATCAATGCAGTGTCTTTGCTACCTGCAGCTGGTAATATGGTAGATAAATCTTGATTACATTAATGAACAGTAATAACAAAAACACATAATAAAAAAAAAAACATTTTGATATCGACATTACTGAAAGCAGTGAAAAACAAAATCAATGATCATTATTACATATTGTTTGCGGTCCTATTGATATTACAACTTTGGATTTTGTACGGTATGTACTTGTGGTTGAGTAATTTCGTTGCCATTATTGTTTATATTGCCTAGTACTAACACGCAATTGTCCACACGCGATACATTCAGGCAGCTTTTCTTAGAAAAGGGAAATATGGAATTCCCCGATATTTCAAACCCAGTCATGATATCCATATACTACTTCATAGTCTATTGCAAGATCTTACGAAACTATATAAATGATGATACAGTGTATGACTACATTTGCATGCACAGATCTAAGATGTACCGTTGTTAATGACCACTCGAATTCAGGATTTTAATTGAATCCTGAAGATTAATTCTCAGATCTCAAATGATGAGTTAAATTTTTCAGATTTGAAAATAAATCTTCAAACTAAATGGATCTAAAACCTGGTTTATATGTGAATCCTTCAGAATTTTTCAAATCTTGAACGATTTAAATAATCCTTTGATATTCAATTAGGATCTAGAATTCCATTAGAATTTATATCGAATCCATGAAAAATCTCAAAACACGAGGACCGCATATTGCATCCATGATGGGTTAGTATTACCAGACCTAGATGGAGCTGAAGTCACGTTTTCTGTAGATCCACATGTTAGAACCAGTGTATACAGCAATGGTCTTACCCTCATCGTCCGCAGCTAGAAGGGGAGCAACAGCTAGGTTGGACGGCAGCACCTTGTCCTCAAAGACTACATCGTGCTTTGTCCCAAACCTGAAAAGTGAAGAAAGTTACTGTAGTCTTTAACCGTAATAGTATAAGATATTTTTTAGGTTAATCAATGTAAACATTTAGGAATCACAAGTAATTACTCAAACAAGTAAAAAAAATGTCAGTAGCTTGTGGATTCTGTTAGTATAAATGTATCATTTATTCAAATGCTTTTACATCCGTAACGATGTAATTTAAGTAAAAAACTCACCCGTCGTATTCAGCCAAAGATGCAAGTTGACGTCCATCACCCATTAAGTATATCCCCAAGGCAAAGAACCGTCCACCCTTGTTATCATACTCTGCCCTAGACGCAACAGCCGCAGCCTGCCAGTTGTTCTGTTCGAGAACATTCTCCTTCCGGTCATTCATACCAAATATCTTCACAGACACACCTGCTTCATTCCATCGGCTAGAGCTGTTATCATCAATCTTTCCTATGTTACGGCACACAACTGCAAGCTCCCCATTACTGGTGAAGGTCATTTTGATCGGGGAGATGTCTGTCATCCTGCTGAAAACAGCCCGAGAGCACCCGACAATTGTCCGTGCAGCTTGGTCCCCTACTACCACAACGCCATTCTCATTGATGGACAAAGACGACAGGGTGCACTCTCTGCCTTTTTGAGGCACTTCTATCACACCAGAATACTTGCCCCATGACTGGTTTTTGAACAACCTTACACGATTGTCATCAAACAGTACGTAGCTAGTAGTTCCATCTTTACTGAAGGCTATATCCTGCACAGAAAGTCCGTATTCGAACGTGAAAACGTGGCTTGCTTCTCCATCAAGGGAGATAGTACTCAGTGAGTCTTTTGAGAAAGCAACGAAGGACTCAAGTGAAGCATTATAGCACATAGCTTTAAGGTTGTCTTCAAGAAACACCCCAGACACCTCAATATCTTCCCAAACATGAGGGCGGAAAATTTCACCAAGGGAAGCAAGAGATTCGACATTTTCATCAGCAGGGACGGGGTTAAGCTTGACCTTGTCAGCATATTGCTTGATTTGTTTCAGAGAATTTTCAGGTGTTTTGTCCTCTTCTAAACTAGAAACGACACTCTTGAGGTAGTCATTTACTGCAGCTATTTCAGCATGTTGTCCGTCTTTGAGTGCATTGTCTCCAATCGACTTGGCTTCCAAGGTCCTAGACTCCGTATGCCCCAAGCTTTCATCCACTGATGCTATTTTGGCAAGCATGACTTGTTGATCGTCTTCTATTACCTTCACAAGGTCATCATGCTTTTCAGTCATGACCCTCGTAACTGTTCGAATCCTCAAGTCTAGGGTACTCTTCAGCTGGTCCTTCATTGCGCCGTAATGTCTTTTGATGCTGGCCCTCATTCGCTTCACTTCCCCTTGCTGCTCTTCAAGTGAACTCCTTTTTTTAGATAATCTTTCCACCACCTTCTCAATAATTGCTTTCTTCTTCTTGACGATCGACTCTGAATCGTGATTGTGACTAGGCTCTGTGCAGCTATGTCCTTCGCGATTCCGATCCAACATACAGCAAATCTCACATTGGTAGCGTTGACAAGTGTAGCAAAAGCAAATGGTGTCCAACCGATGTACGCTGCAGAACTGAGGGTTCTCTGTACGCAACACCGTCACATTGCCTTTGCGTAGATCCTTGAGAGGAATTACTTCATGCATTTTCATAGCAATCATTTTTGAATGAATCGAATGGCAGTTGGCACATATGAAGTGACAGCAGGATAGACAGTATGAAACGACGAATCCATCCCGACAGTTCTGGCATGTCATGGCATCCTTCTTGGAGTATCCAGCTTCACGTTCTTTGATGCTTTCCTTGAGGCGCGCTACCAGTTTGTTGCTGGTGTAGTCTGTCGACAGTCCACCTACACCATTCTTTCCCAGTGACGTCACTTTCCTACACAGTGGACAATTCATTGAAGCCTTGCCGCCGCGTCCATATGTCTTGTCGCACTTGACAAGACATGATCTACAGAATGAATGCATGCAGGATAAGAAGCATGCATCTGTGAAGTATTCGGCACACACAGGGCATTCTAGTTCCTCACCAATCGCAGTTATGAGCTTTGAATCGGCCATTGCCTCACTGTTGCTGAACCGGAATGTTGCCAACGACAGCCCTGCACATTAAGAATAACGGGATAGCACACCAATCTGTAAGATAAACAACACAAAACAAAGGAAACAATATTGCATCTTCCGGGTTTTCCCCACCATTCATTGCCTTCGCCATCTTCCCCCGGAGTTTTTTTTTCTCGCTGTAACATGTATTTTTGTAAAGAGTCTTGTCATGGCATACCCACAAATTTATTCTGGGGGGGGGGTGAAGACACAATAAAAATGTAATATTCAAAAGCGATCTCCTTTTTTCATTTCCTTTCATTTCTCTCCAATTTTCCCTCACTACTTGAAAATAATGGGAGTGCGGTCGCTATCCGCCCTTCAGTATATATATAGCGCTGCCCAAATATTGGTCAACTCACGGATCAATTAAAGGGATGGTCCATGCTGGAGATATTTATATCTCATAATAAAAATAGAGTAAATTTCACAAAGCAAAATGCTGAAAATGTGATCAAAATCTGATAACAAACAACGAAGCTATTGAATTTTAAAGATTTGCATTATTCCGGTGAAACAATTCTAGGCATGTCTTTTTTTATGAATATCCATTAGGTAGGCTGATGATGTCATTTCCCCACTTGTTCTTTGGTATTTTATTATGTTAAAATTAGGTTTATTCAAAAATTTTCTACCAAAAACTAAAACAATTGGATTGACAACTGATTAAGTGCATTAGTTATTTATTGCAACTTATTTCATCATAGTGGATACACATCACTTACACATGTGAGAAAAAAGGAACATTTATTATTTCATGACTTGTAATAACATAAGAAAAAGGGGAGTGGGGATGTGACATCATCAGCCCACCTAATGAATATTCATGACGATGTGCATATAATGTTTTCACAAAATGTTGATAAACTTTAAAATTCAATAACTTCGTTATTTGTTATCAAATTTTGATGAGATTTTCAACATTTTGCTCTGTGAATTTTACTCTATTTATTTAGATATAAATATTTTCAGCTCGGACCATCCCTTTAAGTTCAGGAAGTTGCGTAAGATTAGTTTATAAACATACAGGAATTTCAAACAACGAGTAGTCCAATATTTATACAAGCAGAATGTGTGCTTTAGTATTAAACTCTAACGAATAACAGCTCGTAATACTGATGGCATTTTGTGAGCGGAGATTTTAAATGGTAAATGGGAGGGCAAAGACTGGTCGTCTTTATGTGTGTAGGCCTATATATTGATTTCTGTGTTTTTTTGTGGAAAGAGCCAACGCAGAATGGTTAAGGAAGTAAACTCCCAATTGATAGTTTCATGCAGTCATTGCCAATATAAACATGATAAAGGAGAAAAAACACAGCTGTATGGAATATCATCTATTTCCGACTCGACATGAATAAAATTTCTCGGTAGTCCATGTTTGTTCACATCCCATGAATAGGAAATATTTCGCACGATTTCCGAAGTACAATCGTTATCTATAAAGTAACAACTGCACCCACGTTGCAGTAAAGGAGGTCACATACCATGGGCCTACAATCTCCCACCTAAAATGACAATGCCTTGTGTCTAGATCTTGTGACAAGCACGGTTAATGGTGGGGTCTTTTCCCGGGGAAATTGGGGGGAGGGCTTCTACACTGCCAATATATTTCCTCAAAGGAGATTTAAACGAAATTATAACAAGTTCCTGAAATAAAATTTTGATGACCAAGCAGAATGATGTTTGTTATCCCTGCACCGAGACTGTAAATGCAATCTGATTGCTATAATATATTATAGCAATCAGATAAATGTAGCTTGATCTAGGTCTACTTGCGTTTTAGCAATCTCAAAACATGCGCTTTATATAGCACTTTCTAATCATTGCGTGTAGATAGGTAGACATACACAAGACTACTCCCCTCCCCACTGAGTACATTTTCACTGTCATGCATGTGGTATATGAATAATGTATTCCTAATAATAGTCTAATTTCGCTGAACAGTACTACATCGCCCCCCCCCCCCCCGTCCTCCTCATTCGCCATATGTCGCAGCGAATTGACGATGTATATGAACGCCTATACGAATGATATGGGTTTTTCCCCATTCCGTCATTGGTAAACTGCCAATAAATTCAATTCTAACGATCAAACACGTCAAGGCAACATATGCATGAATTCCCTCATGGAGTGAACCTATACAATAGACCCCACGACAAGACAATTGTACATGTTTGATGGTTCTGACGCGCTTCCTGCTTTAAGAAATACTCATATACCCCGGGTGGGGGGCACTTCCATTGACGAGTGCAGTGGCGTACCGTGGGTCACAGCATGGGGGAGGGCACCAGCAAAAAAAATTGAGTCACTTAGTGGGCGCGCGAAGCGCGCTCAATTGGTATACTGATCTAATAGAGACATTTTAAGGACTGTGCCATTAAACGGATATGTATGTCACTGATCAAATAATGCGAGCGCGAAGCGCGAACTGAAAATTTGATATTCAGACCTAAAAAGGGACATTTAATATTATAATTTTTTTGAAATCATGATACGTATGTCTCGCTAAACAAACGATGCGAGATTCGGTGGACCGAATATATTGCTCTCTGGTTTTGGCGGGTGGTGGTTGGTCGGAGAGTTGTGACTAATAGTGTAACCATGCAATATTGACTTTAACTTTGCAACATACATGCCATTTCGGTTTTTCTGTCCTTAATCCGATTTGTTTCATAATTTAATTTCACTTTGTTTTAATGTTAATGTATTTTAGAACATATTTTCTTTGTAATTGGTTTTATTATGATCACTGCATGTTATATACATATTTTATCCGTCACATTTTATGCTTTTGATTGTGAGCTCACATTATTAGTATTCGGGCTTTTTGATCAGTATATTTTAATAAAACCGAATTGAATTTGAATTTGAACATTTGAAGCGCGAGCTGAAATTTTTGTATACATTGACCCTAAACAATGACATTTTAAGGACTATTTTTTAGGGATCCATTTAGAGTATACATATCTCACAATAGTCATATAATGCGAGTGGCAAGCGCTTGCTGATTTTGTTAGAATTACATCTAAACACGTGAAGCACTTTTTGTAGTCATTGTAATCATGATTATCATACGCAACTCACTAATCAAAAAATGCGGCTATCAACGGGCTATCAAGAGACAACAGTCCGTTTAGAGCCATGTCCATGTATAAAAGCCAACGTTACCTTCATATCAGATCATGGACCTACAGAGTAGTAGGTGCATGGTCCGATTAATAAACATTGATTAGCAATGGTTGCATAGTAAAATGACATCGAGTACTACCCATCAATAAAATGTCGGTTTACCTCTGTTGTGCAAGTTCTGACTCCGGGCTCTGACTGTACTTTAGGCCTGGTCCGATCCGCTATGCGTTGTTTCACATCGAAGCTCAAACAGCAACTAAACTAAACATGCATGGAGAATGCTTCGCTTTGCAGTGCAGGGAACTTTTCGGAAGACCTCTGTTATAATGTTTACCTATGGAATATCGTGGGAGTAAGTTACTGTGGTAACTGGTAAAAAGTACACCCATTCATATCACAATGGCGAGGTGGTTACGAAGGATCCTCTACCCCGCCAGGCTCATACAAGAATACACTGAATACGTTTTCACAACCTAAACATGACACACAACTACTATTATATCACGTGCACGCGCGCGCGAAGAACAGGAGAGAGAGAGAGAGAGGGGGAGAGAGAAAGAGAGAGAGAGCCATGGCGAGGGAATTCCCCTGGCCCTGTTCACATTGCGCAATATAGCATACTGCGTGCAAACTTTTTGCACTGATGGTCTATGAGCTTTTCTTTCTTTGGAATTTAATTTTGACATTATTGATATTATTGACGCAAACAAGCGATTTCAAAAGATAATGAATACAGTAAGCGAGTAATTAAGGGGCGAATGAATACAATTTACGATAGTGACAAAAAAGAAACATACAAAATAATGTGTCATATGTATTATAATTATAATTATTACAAATATGATGTTTCCATAATAATAACAATATATAATATACATTTATATTAACAACATATTGCAGTGTCACGTATTGGCTTCAATGATAACACGAGTTATGGCGTTTTAAGCCGATTAAGTAGCTACTGTATGACGCCTTACGTCTTTCTAAAGGGGTGGATTTAATGATCAGATCAATCACAATCAGATAGCGCGTCCTCAGGCAAAAAAAAAAAAAAAAATCATCGGCAAAAATGCTTCAATGAAGGGAGGGGGGCTACATGAAAGCCATACAAATATTTATGGTTCTTTATGTGATGCCAGTTATATTACTTAGAAATGGAGAGAAAGAAAAAAAGGCGAGATTGAAAATAAGTGTGTGAGCAATGTCATGAATGTGGAAATGCAGCTCACAAGCGGCGGCTTGTTCAATATCATTAGGTAAATAATTGTCCTAAACATCAAGGCCTTGCATGACGTCATATTGTTGTGTGAGTAATTATTTGTTTTGGACTTGTTAAATGAAAGTCAGATGGATGTCGTGTATATAGTGTTGATGGAGAATATTATAATATCATTTTGATAAGTATGAATATCGTATATTTCCAATCTTTTTAATTGTGAAATAAAGTATCAACGAGTATGAACACAATATGCCTAATCAATGGGAGTATAATAACCAATACAAAGTACTGGTTTTTGAAGGTTGTTTTGAAGGCGCAATGATAATTTTATTTTGGTACCATTTCCTAACCAGTTAGATGTAACTTGACGACCGTGGCTCCAGGGCCCCGGGAACGATTTCTTGACAGGGGGTGCTGATATAAATTTGAAAAGAAAAAAGAAAAAGGTTCACTTCAAAATTAAGGCTATTTCGTCCCGAGAAATTTGACAAGAAGGGAAAAAAAGGGGGATTCACTCCAAAATGCAAGTCATTGTTTCGTCAAAAAAGGGTTTCTGTACAAAATTTAGGTGATTTGGGTTATATTTCTCCATTTTGTCACACTTTTCAGAATTCCAGGGGGTGCTGCCTATTGAAGAATGATACACGCACCGCCCCCGCTTCTCAGGGCCATGCTTAGCTCCCTCCATCTTACCCACTTAACCCCCCCCCCCCCTTCCCTGACAATCTTCGGTATTTAGTATTTCATGTACCGTCTACTCAAATGACTCTGAAGAACTCCGCCAATGATTGAAAAATTTACAAATTTTCAGGGTATTCCACCATGTCCACAGCACACACATAGAGAAGAGGGTTTATTGCAAGTTAGATACAATTGCAAAGTTGCAATTCATCAACCATTTTTAATGATAACTTTTTTCTGTTACAAGAGGCAGACTTATAACATTCACGCACAATAATGTTTGCAATCCCCCATCTGCTGATTCAATTACAGTAATTGCGGCAACCGTGTGGTTGTCGTGGTAGATCTGGTAAATTGCCAATTCGTCCACTCCAAACTCGACCACTCACCACATGGTCTACTTTCATTCAGTCTAATGCCATTCCGTCCATCAACATTTCGTCCATCAACATTTCGTCTACAACTATTTGGTCCAATAATCATTTGGTCCAATCATCACTTCGTCTAATCACCATTTTGTTTATGACCATTTCGTCTCATAACCAGAAGGTCTAATACCTCCTTCATATTCATTCATTTTGCACAATTAACACTTAGTACAATTATTAGATCAAATGGTACATGGACTACATGTAAATGGCTATTGGACCAACTGGTTATTAGACGAAATGGTGAGTGGACGAAATGGCAATTAGACCATGTGGATAGTGGGCGAACTGATGGTAGACTAAATGATAGTAGACGATAGACCAATTAGAAATAAACCTTTGATCTTACCAGTCACGCAGGTGGCGAATCGGAAGGGGGGGGGGCTGGATGGAAAATGTATTTTCTTAAGACAATAAAAACAGATACTCCCCTCCCTCCCCCTTCCTGTTCAAGTAGGTGGGATTGGATTAATTACCTTTTTCTTCTCTTTTAAGAAAAAAAAGGTTGGCCCCATTTTCCCTCCCCACCAAGATTTCTCAAGCAAATCTATCCCCCCTCACTCTCTCTCTCTCTCTCTCTCTCTCTCAATGTAGTAATTTCTGTTCATGTTTCACGGCGCGATCTGTGAATAAATATAATCTTGATCCATGACATGCATGACACTACTACCCTTGTCAATAATAATATATTTTCCTGCTTTAAAATATATTATTTTAATATCACCTTCCGTAAAATTCCAGAAGGTACTTATTCTATTGGAAGAGCCGTGATGTAATGGTTCTGACTCTCGCCTTGTAAACAGGGGTCGGTGGCCAGGGGGGGGGGGGGGGGGGCAGGAGCCAACATTTTCCCGGTCATATCATGGTATGAACAGGATGTTATTTTATGATTGTGTCCCAAGCATTAGGGCGAAGCTCAATGCGTGATTAGGATTAGTACAAAAAAGAGGAGGGCACACAGGAGGCACAGCATGGTGCACCCAGCAAAAAGTTGATTAATATAAGTCCCGAGCAGTGGTGGCACCAGCATTTTTAACCTAAGGAGAGCTAGGCAAAAAAACATTTGGAAGCAACACACAAATATTTTGCCTATTTCTCAAAATCGAGCGAGAAGCGCGAGCTATTTTTTTAAATGAAGACCCTACTGACTTGAAAAGGGACCTGTTAAGAACTAGCTGTTCGCATTGGGTCATGAATATGATATCTCACCAAATAAATAATGCAAGCGCGAAGCGCGAGCTGAACATTTTTGATATCCTGAGATGATGACTGGACGTTCTAAGCACTTTTTGTAATCATGAACTGGATGGCTATCTAATACAATTGATGCGAGCGCGTAGCGCGAGCTAAAAAATTTTCAAGTATGAAAATTATGAATACGCAGGATGTGTATCTCGCTAAAACGAATAATGAAAACTCTAATCGCGAGAAGCATATTGACTTGAAGATTGGATTCTTAAGCACCATGTGAACATATAATTTATTTATCTCAGTCAATAGTTACTGCCAGCGCGTAGCGCGAGCGACATTTTTAATTTTATACAATGACCTGAAAGATTTATGTTAGTGACAAAAATTGTTGGGAGCTAACAGTGAAGGGATAAGAAAATGTTCGCAATTTAAAATCGAAAAAGCTGTTTTGAAACACTGTGCAGCTTTAGTAGGATGCGTATGACAACATTTACTATACTTTTTTTAATTGTCAAAATTTCGGGGGGGGGGGCTCACTCCCCCGTACCCCCTCCCCCCTTGGTGCCGCCACTGGTCTGGGGCGGAGCACCCGGAACCTCGTGATATTTTTAAATATTGCAGATGGCAACTTTTTATCAAATCGCGGGTACATACACAACACATATTAACTTCAACCCAGTTTCGGATAATAAACGAAATATTTTGAGGCAGCACAACATAGCAAATGTGGAAAAATTTGTAACAGTCGCCAGCGAGCGAAGCGAGCCAGAAAAATTTGGCCTTTTAAAATGACTGTTAAATTAAATTCTAATTATTGTGATAGTAGCTTTGGAAATTTAGCCAAAGTAAATATTAAGAGGCTTTTTACGGTAATTTTTTTTCAGCGTAAATCTTTACTTAGGTTAGAACATAATATAGGGGAATATAGCTAGCCCCTGGCTAACTCTTGGGTAAGGATTTTTTTTGTCCTGATTGCGACAATTATTGCATAAAATTAAGCAAGCTTATAATATACGCCATCCACCTTTTTCCCGGTCTTTATATTTTTCAATCCTCGGCAGCCCGGTCGTGTTCTTGTCCCTTTTCTTCATATTCTAATTTTTCAATTTAGGCTTTGTCTCTACCTTCATTTCGCGTTTCTGTTTGCCTCTTTCTCCCATTTTCCCGCCATTCTTGCCTGTGCCATTGAGATATTATCTTTTGATTTCATATCCCTCTCTTGCTAATGACGCTAATGTATTCTCATGATATTTTATATTTCCTCACATGTTCTTCTTTCCTTCCGTTTTCCCTATTTATGTTCTTTCTTTCTTTCCCTTTCTTTTCATGTTTTCCTTTTCCCTTTCAATTTTTCCCCTTTCCTCTTTTTCTTTCTCTCTCTCTCTCTCTCTCTCTTTCTTTCTTTCTTTCTTTCTTTCCTTTTCTCTCTTTCTCCCTTTTTTCTTTTTCCCGTTTTTTTATTTTCCCGGTGAAATCCGCCAGGGAGGGCAGCTTGCCCCCCGCCTGTTACGCCACTGTACTGCTTGATCCATGACACGCATGACACTACCCTTGTCAATAATAATATTTTTCCTGCTTAAAAAATATATTATTTTAATATCACCTTCCGTAAAATTCGAAAAGGTACTTATTCTATTGGAAGAGCCGTGGTGTAATGGTTCTGACTCTCGCCTTGAAAACAGAAAATCGTGTGTTCGAATCCCACCGCGGTCCAACGTCTTTGGCAAGGCGTTTATCTACACTTTGTCACTCTCGACTCAGGTGCTAAATGGCTACCCGGTAGGATGCGAAAGTTATTGTATGTTTGAATTTGCCAGCGTCATTATAAGCCGGGCTGCGATGAATACAAGGAATGCTCCCCAGGGAGTGGAAATTGCATTTTTCTTGCGGGATTGAAATGAATCTAATGACGGAGTAATGGTTTACTGACGGATGGTCTATTATCACTTGGTCTAATCATCAGATGGGCTAACAACATTCGGGCTAAACCCACTTATTCCAATTCTCTTTTGGTCTAATGACCACTTGGTCTAATAGCCAATTAGTCTAATGACCACTTGGTCTAATATCCACTTAGTCTAATGGCCACTTGGTCTAATAGCCAATTGGTATAATGCCCAGTTGGGCTAATCGTCTCTTGGTCTAATTTTCATTTGGTCTAATTGCCATTTCGTCTAATGTATTTTATTGTCACTTGGTCTAATTGCATTTGGTCTAATACCAGTTCGTCTAATAGTCGGTTGGTCTAATACTAGTTGGTCTAATACCAGTTGGTCTAATCCTCACTTGGTCTATTATTTATTTAGTCTAATGTGCAGTTAGTCTAATGTGCAGTTGGTCTAATTTCCATTTCGGCTAATTTCCACTTGGTCTAATTTCCACTTCGGCTAATTTCCACTTGGTCTAATTTCCAGATAGTCTAACATTCATTTCGTCTACATGCCATTTGGTCTAATTTGTAAAGTCTGCATGGAGACTTCTTTTCAATTTTCTGGTGAAATTTTTAAAGTTACTTTCCGCGCGCCGGCTTCGAATCTTCACACGCGCGCCCCTCGATATTGGAGTTCAGTTAGAGTGACGTATATTTCGTCCCCAACTGAATTTTGAAAATATGGGGATTTTCGAAAGCCTGTGGGGACGAAAAAAATTATTTGGGGATTAAACAAACTTTGGGGATTTTTTTGTCTGTTTCAGGGGATTTTTGAAGGTTTTGGTGAAAACAACAAACTTTGCTATTTTTCTGTAAAATAATGCTAATATAGAGGTGAAAAAATATTTTTATTTTTCATTTATTGGCTTAAATCATGGTTCCCAACTTTTCAAGAAAACAAAAATCCTTGATATCTCTGATGAAGTTTAAAAATTCCTTGATAATTATTTAAACCCATTCCCAGTTTCTCATGTTTTCTAAGTTGTTGCAGTGAATTACATGTATTATTATTGTTTTAGTTATGCATGTATAAGTAATGTACCAGTAAGCCTATACTTGTATTGTAGTAGAAGAGGCTACACTAAAAAAAAACACCATAACATGTCATTCAATGAATGTTGTTTTAATATACAACGAAATATAACAGAGTCTCACTGACTATCATGCTTTCGACTTTTGGGCCGATCAAAATTCCCTGATTTTGCCCTCATTTGAGGCATTTTCCCCGGATTTGAGGCAATCCCTGACTGGAAAAACGTTTTAAAAAATCCCTGATTTCCCTGATTCCCCTGATGGGGTGGGAACCTTGCCAATCCATTTTAAGGAAGAGGCGAAGAAGTAGAACAAAAACAGAATGAGAAGATATATAAGATGAATGACTACTGTGGTGATAACTGATAAAGGTCTGCAAGCGTAGACTACATGTATACTATGTTATTACACGTCAGAATGATGTGGCTGCTACCAAGATGGTCGCAGTGATGTTGTCGCAGCTAACCCAATAGACCTGTATAGTGTTATCAAACTATATCTAACTGGTATGTTATTTGCCTCCAAACTTACTATTGAAATAACTAAACAAATATTCATAACAAAATTGCATGATCTGATGGCTTTGTAAGTTTTGGAATCCCCCAAAACTGCATCAAGTTCAAGTATCGTCCGTAATGGTGCTTAACAATGATTTAAAAGAGGCATAAAAAAGGGGCAAAAACATGTTTACCAGATACGTATCCACGCAATCAATTACATTATATTTTCGTTCCTTTCTTCATAATAATTTTATTCTGATGAAACCCCGCCATTCGACCATTATAAGCTACAAGGTCTCCAACTTATTGTTCTGTAAATGTGCATGCGGTGATGTAATGATTATGAGTATGATATAATTTTTATCATCATCTTATAATCGATATACAGGCCTAATTATGAGAATTATTTTATTAGAATAATTAATTTGATGAGCGACTAGCTATCTTGTCATCGATAGTCCTTCACGGTGAGGTTTTGCGCCCACCAGCTCTACCCCTCCGGATCCTGGCGATATGTCATGGTATTTATCCATTACGTACCATATTTGCTAATTCTAGATAAAATGAATAATAATGATGCTATATTAGAATAAGTGGACATTAGACCAAGTGTGAATTAGACCAAATGGAAATTAGACCAAGTGACGATAAGCCCAACTGGTCATTAGACCATTTTGCTATTAGACCAAGTGGTCATTAGACCAATTGGATATTAGACCAAGTTGAAATTAGACTGAATGGAAATTAGACCAAGTGGAAATTAGACCAAACGGTCATTAGACCATGTGGCAATTAGACAAAGTGATAATTAGACCAAGTGGAAATTAGCCAAAGTGGAAATTAGACCAAGTGGTGTTAGACCAACTGAAAATTAGACTAAATGATTTTAGCCCAACTGCTCATTAGACCAATTGGATATTAGACCAAGTGGGAATTAGACGAATTGGATATTAGACCAAGTGGAAATTAGCCCAACTGGTTATTAGCCCAAATGGAAATTAGACGAATTGGATATTAGACCAAGTGGGAATTAGACGAATTGGATATTAGACCAAGTGGAAATTAGCCCAACTGGTTATTAGCCCAAATGGAAATTAGACGAATTTGATATTAGACGAAGTGGGAATTAGACGAATTGGATATTAGACGAACTGGTTGTAGACGAAATGAGCTTAGACTATGTGAAGTTAGACGAACTGAACATAGACCATGTGGTATTAGACCATCCGATAATTCATCGGAGTAATAATATGCTGTAGCATGGGAAAAGCGCTATATAAAAACTAGCAATCATTATTATTTATTATTATTATTATTATTATTATTATTCCTCTAAACAGGATCAAGTCCGTATTTTTTCTTGAATAACTTTGCTCTAACAAAAAGCACCAAGTAATTTCAAGTGCAATTAGGAACTTTACACTACTAATGTCCGAGAGTCTTTCTTATCAATCTGGTTGTACCCAAGATAGCTGCCTTCTGAATGTCGTACATCCGAAGGTGAGGAGAGATCTTGGTTATGCAGGCTTCCATTCCCTTTTTATTATTCTTATTCTTATTCTTATTCTTATTCTTATTCTTATTCTTATTCTTATTCTTATTCTTATTCTTATTCTTATTCTTATTCTTATTCTTATTCTTATTCTTATTCTTATTCTTATTATTATTATTATTATTAGTATTATTATCATTATTATTATCATTATTACTATCATTATTATTATTATCATTATTATTATTATTGGGATATGTACTAATTGTGAGCCTTTGACATTTTAGTTGACAGAAGACATAGCATATTCTTTTTTTTAATTGTTATTAATTTATTTTTAGTTGCTGTGATATCATTCTCGATCTTTTTAATCGCTTGAAAATATTGTTATTTTTTTATTCATTATGCCCAATGCCTCTTAACATTTTATTGCAATATACATTGGCTTCAATAAGAATGGAATTACTTTTTAGTTTACCTCCCCCGCCTCTCCCTTTCTCGATTCATCTATTCATTATCTCTCCTCTTTTATCTCTGAATTTCTTTTACCTTTACCCTCCTCTTCCTCTATCAAACTCTTTTATCGACCCCAGTTCGCTGACCCATCTCCTATAGTGGAGACATCAACAGCAGCAATCATTGGGTGCAATGTTCGGTGTCTTCACGGGAATCAATCAGCTTCATATGCTCCTGGTTGTCATAATGATTTCCAAAGACAGTTGGATGTCAAAGCCATGCTGGCTAAACAATGTCCTCTTGGTATGCTTGGTGTCACAAAAAGGAGGATGTTTTTGTGACGCACTACGTGACAATATCCATTCCCGTCGTGAACGGAGTAACGATAGAGCAGCGATGTTCTTTTTGGAAGAGTTTTGTCAACACGTTCTTATCATGTGCAACATGCCCAAGGTTATCCAAAATGAGTTGTTGTTAGAATCACAGAGTACTGGATATAGTTGTTAATTCATGAATTCCTATGTGTACACTTCATGCAGTGCATTCTTCATAAACACATTTCGTTTCAAGATTTCCATTAATGCACTCTTTTCAATCTCAGCACGAGATAAAAGAAGTTGGTAGCAAATACAATTAGAGTTTAACGTTGACGTTTGTTGGTAAAATGAGCCAGAATGGATATCGGTCTTTTCGTGACCCGTCGGTTTCTACTGAAGAAAACATGGAAGAAGATATGTTTAAAGAATATCACTCGCAGTACATTGCCGATGTCAGATTCTGTGAAACTTCGGATAAGGAATTCTATTTTCTTAATTTTGGAATTGTTTCTTCCAAACCTTCTACATGCATTGACCATGGTAGCAGAATATTGCAAGTTGTACCAAGACACGTCGAAAATTCAAATTTTCCTTTGCTTAAAATAAAATAGTCCCTAATTATCAAAATATGAATGTATAAATGATTTTTAATGTCATTTTATTTATTTCCACAAAATTAAAATATATGCAAAGTAATATACAAATACAATTTAAAATAGTGGTGGACCAAATGGAAGCCATCAGGCTTGCTTGGATGGCCCAAAATAACATTCATAAGCATAATACATAAAACATAAGACAAACATAATCATAAAAAATATATATGGCATTAGATAGGACAGGAAAGAAGAAAGAAAAAAACAGAGCGGCTAAGATTATTTGTCGAGAGAAACGGGTTGCTGATTGTAATAATGTCGTTTGTAATCAAAATTGACAAGTTTACATGTCACTCTGCTAATTTGGTAATTGAGTAATAATAATTAATGGATTACAAATTAGTTCGAACTTTAACAATATTCCTTTTTCATTGTATTTGTCTTCCATGCAGTTTGTTGAAATGCAATGGACTACACAGCTACCGGAGTCGGGTTACGCCAATGACAATATACTCCTACACCTTAACATGAGTGTCAAGGGAACAGCAGAAGGCACAGTCGTCGAGCAAGGAGCTTCCCTGCCAACGAAAATAGCAGCATTGTCACTTTTACCTGTCGTGATCATCTGTGGACTATTCGGAAATGGGCTGGTGTGTCGAGCAGTGTTCCGCTACCAGAAGCTACGATGCGTCGCCAATACTTTTATCGTATCTCTGGCGGTCTGTGACCTTGGTGTTTGTGGGATCATCATGCCCTTTGCAGCGTATCAGGAACTGACCAACGACAAGCAATGGCATCTCGGTCCGGTCATCTGCAACATATGGGTAGCACTGGACGTGCTACTCTGCACAGCATCTATCTGGAACATGTGTGTGATTGCTCTGGACCGTTGTATGGCCATCACCAATCCCGTGTGGTATGTGAACAGACGGACACCCTTCATGGCGACGGTAGCCATAGCTTCGGCATGGTGTCTCTCTATTCTACTCAGTGTCATGTTCCTCTTGCTCATGGATAACTTTGCGGATAGTGCTGACTACTCGTGTCAAGTCGCACCTAAACCAGCCATAGCAGTCGTCTCTTCATCGGTGACGTTCTATATCCCTTGTTTGATTGTAGTCGCGGTATACATCAAGATCTTTCTGGCTGCACGACGCCATCTACGGAAGAAGGCAATTAGGGCTGCTATCTCTACATTGCACATGAGAAGGCCATCAGAACCTTGCGTGGAGAAACAGCAAAAGTCTAGCAGCTCGGAAACACAGGGTAATGGCCATACCCAACCCCTCTGTACGTCCCCAGATGAAAACAAAAATCAAATGAAATCTGTCAGAGAAAACCTTGAACTACAACTTCCCAACGTAGCGTCTTCATCAAACAATGGACTCTCCCCGAATAATCTTCGAATTCCCGATGCGTCAGTCACATCAATAAGTACCTCCAAAAAGACATCATTCAACCTCAGCGTACCTGAACCGTCGTTTTCTCCCGAAGACGGTATTTCAGGCACCGAAAATTCTGACATCAACGAAGTTCCGCGTTCGCCCCGTAGATCGTTGACACCATTTTCATTCAACTACCCCAGGCCGAAGATACACCGTATTTCAGTGACTCGGGAACGACGTGCCGCTGCCGTGCTCGCTGTGGTCATCGGCGTCTTCATATGTTGTTGGCTTCCGTTTTTCATTGTTTACGTCATCATTGGAATGTGCGAATGGTGTCACGTGACAAACCTTACGTTTCAAGTACTCACGTGGTTAGGTTGGTGTAATTCTATTCTCAATCCTCTAATCTATACCATATTCAATCTCGACTTCAGACACGCGTTTAGAAAAATTCTCCTTGATGTTCCGTGCCAATAAGAAAAAAACACCAACTAATGAATATATTACATGTGAATCATGGAGCGTATATCCACATGCCTTATACCATGTGTTTGATTTATTCTAAAATCCACTGCTTCCTTCGACTGACCACCTTCAATTACTGTTTACATGGATAAGAATTGAAAAAAACCTCATTCTAATGAACCGGACGGCTTTGGACATTGCTGATCCTTCGTTACACATAACTTTGTGCACGACTGCAGGAGCCATTCAGGATGCTAACTCACATCCTCTCTCTCTCTTTTAAAAATTCCTATCGGCTGAAGATGAAGTCCAACCCTCGTACTCGTAGAACAAAATGTTATTGTTAATATCATTGCTTCGGTTAAGATTTGTCAAAATTGTAGGCCTACTATTGGACTATAAAAAAAAAACCCATAATGTCTGGACAAAGATTTAGCACAATAACAGTTCCACAATCAATCGTAAAGTTGTGTGTGTCCCCCTAACAGTTTTATAAAAACAGCTCTCCCAGTCTTGTTTCTTAATTTCATCTCGATGGTGAGATATCAATTTTTCATGACGCCACGCTTTTTGCCTCTGTCGCACTGACATCATTTTTCAATTAAGAAAGTGTGCATTTAACTCCAAGTGGGGATGGGGCTTTCTTAATTCAATAATTCATAATTCAGAGTTAAGATGGGCAATGTGGATTGACGCTCATAAATATTCGGCTCTGCGGTCATTTCAGCAGAAAGATGAATTATTAAAAGGGACGATATCCTCTTATTTATCTTGAATTAAATTTTGTTTCTTGCTTGAATTGTTAAAGTGAACTTTATGTTTCAAGAAATACATAATGGCGTAATTGCTGGTCACTAGCGTCAAGTGTGAACTTAAAGTACATAATGTTATGAAAATGTTTGCTTAATTTTCAAACATGCAGTGTGTTTACATAACCAGTTTCTTTCCAACTGATAAAATAATAAAATGGAGATCAAACTGATCTACAAGCAGCCCCATAAAATATTAAAGAAATATAGGAGTGAGAGGAAGAAACGGGAATACTCCTATATTGGAGAGTGAAACTACAACACTTTTCTTAGGACCTATACACCGATGTATTTTGCTTATAGTTGTCACAATATGCAAAAAAAGAATAGCACATTATGCGGCAAACATTTTATAGTTTTTAGGTCTATTTAGTGATTTTTGTTGTAATATCTAATTTGACACAACGTCCATACAGTATTATGTCACTTTATAAGAGAGAAAGACACGAGAGCCGAGGTCGACCAAAAAAAAAGTTATGACACGGTGAATCTGAGAATTTACAATATTATCAAACCATTTGAAACTTGTGGCCTATTACAAAATGGAATTACGTGGGAAATATGAATACGTGCATGGCGCTTCATTTTTGGAAACCAATTTCATAGTGTGGCAGTTTTGTGTAATTGCTCTGAAATGGAAATCTATTTATCTATCTATCTATCTAAAACCTATTTTGTAGATCGATGACAAAACGCGCTCCCCTTCATGAAACGAGTCAATGATTCGAGTAAAGTCATTCATGTTTGCTGCCACCTCAGTTCTCCACCACACAGTGTCATAAAATAACGTCACAGTTTCAACGGAATAATTGGCATGATTAGGTTTGTATTCAAGAGATCAAAAAATCGTGAATGAATTGTACTTTGATTTAATCCCTTATTCCCTTATTACTAAGATCAATTCTTCTCCTTTAGTATTTTACCTTATTTTGTGTGATTTTCTCAGCATTGTTATTATAACATTACCTAAATTGAATAATATTAATTGCCTTTGTAAAACATAAAACAAAAATAAAACATATTTGAATGTTTAGTATTCGTTGCTTTCTTGTTTGTTCTTAACATTTTTAGCCAATATGAATCACATTCTTAAAAATATCGTTTAAGACAAACAAATCTTTTATTTTATTGACATTGAAGGCTGTGAAGTTCGTTGGAATATAAAATTTTATAAAAGGAGTCAGGAGAAAGGGGGAAGGTGATAGAGAAAGAGTGGGACTGGAGAGAGAGGAGGGGGGTATGGAGAGAGAGATAGACGAGTTGGGGTTTTCGAGTAGTGGCCCTTTTAATTGTGTTTTCACTTGTCTCAACCAATAAAACTCAGTCTTATTTCATATTTAAGGCAAGAACCTCTTGTGTGACACAACAGTATTTGAAGTGTGTCAAAAGATATTTCGTTTTGATGCTTGAATCAAATGAGAAAATAAAATACAGGACATATTTTTTTACTATAAAGGGGCCTTCCCTCCTAAAATCTGAGTCATTTATTGAAATATCATGCATAAGAAATATATAATTTGGCTTATCAAATAACCGCTCACCTTTTCTTTTTTCCCCTCTTTGATTTTTCATGAGTCCGATTCAAATTAATATCATGGTTCTGTTGCACAAATTCTTGCAATCAATTGCAAATTTTTAACAGTCCTGGTTTCCTTATTGTCTTCACACCAACCTATCCCTTCCCCACATCTTACCTATCACTGTTTCTCTATTTTCGTCTTCAAACGTCATTCCTTTCTTTCTCGTAATCCGAGTCAAATCAAACCGTCCCATGATGGACCGCACAAACCAACTCTGATAGAATGACAGCTTTGTTTGATTATCGTTATGATTATTTTTATTGCGTTCTCAGCACACATACACATGCAGTTGATTGATAGAATTAGTGATTACATTTAATCGTTAAATGATTGCAAACAAGTTGAAAATATGATCTATGAAAAATAGAGGTACGCAAACGTGACTGTTCAAAGTGAAAAAAAAACAGTCGATATGAAATTTCCATATATACTGTTGTAGATGGCGCGCAGACAACTTTCGAAAGTTACTTGATTGGATACGTTTGAGAAAATGTCAATTTTTATGACTTCTGTTATCTGTTATTTTTTCATGTAAAAATGGAATTTAGGTGACCGATGTTCCTCATTCTTATGTTGTCAAACTGTTTGTAATTTAATACAAATTCAGGGAGTCAATAAAATTTATCTAGAGACAACTCCTGTTTATACCTGTTATAAGGGTAATATTTTTCATGTTCTTGGGATGAGCAAGTAATATATAACTATATATATATATAACTCCTAAAACGAAAACTCCCAGACGTATTCAACGCGTTATTATCTCAAAACTGTAATAACTCGTCTGAAAAATACAAGCATATTCATATAATTATAAGAAATTATTTCCAGCATTCAATTAGATAATTGTTTTCTTTCACACACGTTTGTGACTTTGCAGATGATATTCTACAGTAATTCATCATAATGGTAAATACTCGATTTAGTGATGTTTAATGATAATAGGTACTCTTTTTCTTTACAAGCGTGTATATGCTCTTGAATTTGCAAGAAAGTAGAAGAAACCAGCTTCTACATAATAACATCCATTATAAACATTGATCAAAGCTCTTGTACCAACATGAGATAATGACATTATGATTATTTCAAACGCATTTGACTTTTTAAAGTTTATATTATCACAAATGTTATAAGAAAATGATAAAGCCATGAAGATCATCACGTTCATTTCGATGGTCATGGTTTTGAGGGTTTGTTGAAAGCATTTGATTATGTATAACCATGAAAGTATATCAATTCTAACAAAAGTGATCTACACTTATCCATCTGCACAAATTTGTTACACTCTGTAGAGTATGTAAACTTAGTTCGTACTTCATTTTGCTCTCAATTTTGTCGTTCAAATACTCAGACAAGTAAATGAATTGCAAGAACAGAAATTTGTTAGTTGTTAAAATATTGATTTGTAAAACTTTTAGAAGAGTTACCGTGCAAAGGTATTTATCTATATTAGCGAAGGCTTATTGAAAGAAAGGAAAAGATGAACTTTCAGGTTAGATAATTTTAACAAAACAAACTCAATTATACTTTTCATTCTATTACTATAACTCATCTTGCATAGTCTATTCTCAAGTGATTTTCTGCTAGTTCTCAAGAACTAAATGCAGAATATTAATTAAGCAATTTATTTCTCAATTACAATTATAACAATGTATTCGTACAAAAATAAAAATGACATGTTTACAATAAAGCATGATATATACATAAAATAGACGATATTCTCTCTTGTATCTCAAAATAATATATGCTCATCGAGAATGCAGTTTTCTGTCTTTCGAATTAAGAAAAATACATTAAGTCATATCGATAACAATTTAAATGAGAAATATGTTTTCCTGTTTTAAAGTATGTAAGAAATGAAAGATATACGAAAGAATGACTCCATAATTATTTCGAATACAATACAGCAAAATATGAAATCAATTTAAATATGTTTCACACACTACAAATATTTGCTCTCACTGTTAAGTCTCTTCTTGGTTTAATCATCATTAAACTGCTAATACTTTTTTTCTCATTTCAGGTGTTACTTGATAAATACAAATTATACTTAATAACTAAAAAAATTGAAAGATCAGGTAAAGATTGCGTATATTCAGAAAAGGACGGAGTTTGATACTGTATAAGGTTATTAAATACCATAATATAAAGTATACAATCCTTAAATATGAAAAAAAAATACATTGAAATTCATTCATTCACTCATAATTAATTAGTTAGAGGACGATATGGCAGTATTTTGATTTATGATTTTAATGATTTTCCAGGTGATTTTTCCAGATTTACATGATAAATTGGCGACTAAACATTGCACTCAATTTATTTGATATTTTTGATGACTTGTAGATCAAGACCTGCTGGTAACAAAATGGCATCGGTCAATTAAGATTACAGTTCCACTCGCAGTTTTCTCAAACGACAATTATGTTTCATATTTCACATTGATTTAAGATAAAACCGTTGTTTTACTGGCCCATTTTTTTTTGGCAGCGACATGCTGTCTGTTTTTCCGTCACCATATTCACATGGTAAAGAGCAGTAACCCCCTCCCCATTTGCCCAACATGACATAATTCAATAAATGATCACAAAAGTTAAGTTCAACCACACTCCATTGGAGCGAAAAAAATAATCTTGTAATTGAAGAGGTCTACAACTTGGTTTATCACCCAAAATTACAACGCCTTGCGAATGAAAATACACCCTAAGTTATTTACCACAACACAAAGGAGCAGAGAAACAATACAATTATCACTACCCCAAACCGAAATGCTATTCCTTCGCTTTGTACTCTCGCATTTTGGGAACATTTCCCATCAATGATTGTTCTATCCACCACAACCTCTAGCCTCTCCTATCAAATTTCCGAAATAAATTCCGTTGTCTCATTCCAAAATTTGCCGCTTTAAGGGTAACGCAAGAAAACAAAAGTAAAACCAGTATGAATTACTGTAAACAAAATAAGTGCCATGACACAATCAAACTGCACGCTATGCAATCACTTTCAAAGGCCGCAATCAAAATAATACCATTCGACTACGAATTGCATACCGAATAATAACCGGTTTCCCTGTAGCCAGGTCCGATCCCATTTTAGCATTTGTAAATTTTAGAGTTTATGTGTCATGATACTCAATTACAACATTATCGTATAACAGAGAATAACATCGATGGAGACCTCAGTCACACCAACAGGAGTTAAACCAGACCACCAACTTCACAATGCCTTGGTTTTACATAGTAATTGTGGGTTTGGTGGTGCCCATTTGACCGAAGGTAATACTCAGTGCAGTTATAACTTTATAACGTTATCATTTTTATCGGTTTGTAGTTGGCTTGTTTAGTGTGACTGAGATCTTAGGATGTTAAACCGTTGATTCAATAGCCTACACCTTGACTACCGATTCGGTTCTTTCTGGCCCAGCCCTGCTGTTGAAGTCGACGATGAGATGTCCTCTCAGAGACCCAATCAGGTGCGATGATAAAATGACGTCGGTATGTCGGCTTCGTCATCATAAAATGGCTATTCTCATGCCGATACTCCTCGGGGAGAGTGACCCTCTTCTTCCGAGGGGCTTGTGGGTGGGATGCTGCTAAGGACTTGGGGAGCTGGCGGATGTCCAGACCTGGTTGTTGCCTGGGTTTACAGAGGATAAAGAAAACATTTGCCGCTAAATTAGATTTATGGAAATGAGTATCTTTTGAGTATTCTGTAAGGGTTATGGAGGAAGATCAAAGTTGTCGAAAAAAATGACCGAATTTTACTTGATAACGAAAAGACTTCCGATCTTCATCATGTTCATAATAAAGGTGAGCGAATAGATAGTGACAGTTTTAACATATTCAAGCTATCAATAAACTAGCAAAATAGTAATAAAGATATAAACAAAATCAATCATATACGATATTTGACATTCGACCATAATCATTTCCATGACGTAGTTCAAATTACATAATTATGAAATGGTCTGAACAGTTTATTATTTTATTTATGATAATGATGTGCGTCCTTCGATAGCAAAGACGACCTAAATTCACAATTTCATACTTTTTAAGTGCCTACAATTCCTTTTCGTCTTGCTGAACAACTTAATAACATGATATGAAATGCGTGTCATAAAGTGACAGTGAACGATATCTCATTACAACAAAACAAACATGGAAAGAACTGTCCCAGATAATAATTAAAAAAACATTCAGCCATTCATCAACCAAAGATTGTAGGTTCAAAGAGTTCAAGACGCGTGTAGGTAAAGAGTCAGACAAAGAAAGCGATCAATAGATTTGATTATCCATTATGGTCCCTGGTTGAAATCGATTGTCTGGCTGACTGCAAACATGATTCTTTCTGCTCTACTTCTAGAATACATTTCTTCTTCCTAAGGGGGAGGTCTACCCTCGGGGTCTACCTAGTCTACAACTGTAGACCCACATCTGCAGTGTGTGTATCACAGCTGATTCAAGGAGTCTGCATAGCAGACTAGGTCTACTAGAGCCTGCAGATCTGGGTCTACAACATGTTTGACCAATGTACACGAAACGTGTACACAAGGCGGAGCTTGCTGAAACCCTCCGTTGCCAGTAGATACCATGATTGACAGCAGATTTGTGGAAGTAGGGGCAAGAGAGGGATTAGGATCCAGCTGTTCTGACCATTACTTATCTTGTGGAATTTAAACAAATAGGGTATACTCCTCTTTCACTTTTGGGGCTTGCTACATACACATAGGATCCATATACATGCATATACCCTTTTTACACACGCTAAAATTTCCTTAACCCCGTACTATAGGTGGGGCCAAATTGCCATTTAGCCCCACCTATAGTACGGGGTTAAGCTTAGCCCACTTTCTTTTTACACAGCATTTTT
Organism: Lytechinus pictus; assembly: GCF_037042905.1. Lineage (NCBI taxonomy): Eukaryota > Metazoa > Echinodermata > Echinoidea > Temnopleuroida > Toxopneustidae > Lytechinus > Lytechinus pictus. The sequence goes on along the minus strand of NC_087249.1, from coordinate 2,390,526 downwards.
GCAAAGTGGGCTAACCCCACCTTTAGTACGGGATTATTTGGCCCTGCAAAAAAGCAGGGTTATCCCAGCAATTGCGGTGCTAAGAGCGATAGTACGGGGTTAAGATCGCTAGTGTAAAACGAAAGTGGGTTAAGCTTAACCCCGTACTATAGGTGGGGCTAAATTGCCATTTAGCCCCACCTATAGTACGGGGTTAAGGAAATTTTAGCGTGTGTAAAAAGGTACGAGTGAAGTACTTGTACTACGAATGATCGACAAAAACCACTTGTCCGGGGTTAGCAAGTTTCGTGTGTGAAAAGCAAGCATTCCTTATCCGGGGTTAGCGATAACAATTTGGCATGTGTGAAAAGGAAAAAAAATAGTACGGGGTTAAGGATAGTACGGGGTTAGCGATAGTCCGGGGTTAAGAAAATCCTGTGTAAAAAGGGCTATAGATACATATGAATGTACTCGAGTAGTCAGGAGATGGAATGGTTTGGATGATAGGTCCATGATGATACCAAAGTCTGTAATAGCTCATGGTTATAATAGCATAGGGCATATTTTGAAACATTTTTTGTTACAGCAAGGAACGTGTATGGAACTAATACAGTATATGAATGTGTAGAAGATGCCCTGATCACCCCCCCCCCCGGGTCTTTTATAAGTGACATGGAATAAACCTTGTCTTTTTCTCTCTTTCTCTTCCTTTCTTTCCTTTTTTTCTTTTTTCCTCTTTTCTTCTCTTTTGTTTTCTTTCTTTTTTCTCTCTTCTTTTTCTCTTTATATCTTCCTTTCTTTCCTTTCCTTTCTTCCTTTTTCTTTCTTTCATTCATTCATTTTTCCCTTCCTTTTTTTAATTTTTATCTCTTTCTCTCTCTCTCTCTTTCTTTCTTTCATTCTTTCCCTTCCTCCTCCTTTCTTATTTTTTCTAATTTTATTTTCATTTTTATTTCATTTGCTCTCTCATTCTTCTTCCTTTCCTCCAATGTCCTGTTTTTTTTAATGTTATTAGTTTATCATCCTACGTGTATCTTTATCATTTCTACAATATAATGGAACTGATTGATTAAAGGACAAGTCCACCCTAACAAAACTTGATTTGAATAAAAAGAGAAAAAATCAACAAGCATAACACTGAAAATTTCATCAAAATCGGATGTAAAATAAGAAAGTTATGACATTTAAAGTTTCGCTTCATTTCACAAAACAGTTTGATATGCACATCTCGGTCGGTATGCAAATGAGGGAACTGATGACATCACTCACTCACTATTTCTTTTGTATTTTATTATATGAAATTTGAAATATTTTTATTTTCTTGTCATTGTCATGGTGAAATGAAGTTTCATTCCTCCCTGAACACGTTTAACATTTTATGCTTCAGGCAATGAGGTCCTAATCATCAAATTCGTAAAAATTGAAATATTGTGTAATTCAAACAATAAAAAACAAAAGAAATATTGAGTGAGTGACATCATCGACTCTCTCATTTGGATGTAACTGGCTCGTTCATATAACTATTTTGTTAAAAATAAGCGAAACTTGGAAATGTCATAACTTTCTTATTTTACATCCGATTTTGATGAAATTTTCAGCATTGTGCTTGTCTGATCTTTCTCTATTGATTCAAATCAACATTTTTCTGAGGTAGACTTGACCTTTAATGAACCAAACCGTTTTCTAAAGTACAAAATAAGAAATTATATGAAATTTTAGCGTGCAACATTAACCTTATGTACTACTCACATAAGATATGACTTGTTCTCCTTTCTTATACCCTCTTTATTTCTTCCCCTTCCTTTCCTTCTTGTTATCTTTTCTTTCTCTTTCTCTTTGTCTCTTTTCTTCTTTTCCGTTCCTTCTTCTTACATCTTAATAAATTAAGTTTTGTTTGCCCTGCCATTAGCATTTAGTTTCACATTTTCTTTATAATTCTATTCTTTCGACTTCAATGTTTCCTTCTTCATTAAGCCTATTGTGAATGTTTTGTTTTATGGCTAATATCAAATAAAGATAAATTATATATATTTCATTTACAGATGAGATTCAGACATCCCCATTGCACATGAAATACAGGGGCCGCGGAAGCGGGGGGGGGGGTGACCCCACTTTCAAAGCCGTGTACATAATCGTAAAAATGACCATATGATTGTGATTTTTTGCGTCATCAGCCCCCCCCCCCCCCCTACTTTGAAAACCATTTCCACGGCCCCTGAAATATACACTGTTCATCATCACACCGGACACCTCGGGCCCACCCTGGATCCGCCTATGAAATGCATTTTTTTTTAGAAGAAGTAGCATACACTACAGCAGTGGCGTACCTAGGATTTTCCACAGGAGGGGAAAATTTGCCCGCCAAAAAATTTGACAAGCAAAAGAAAAAAGAAAGAAAAGGTCCTCAATCGAAAATAAAGGTTTTCGTACCAGAAAAAATATTGACATGCAAAAAAAAAGAAAAAGGCCTTCAAGTTTGTCAGGGGGGGGGGCAATAAAGGTCTTTCAAGCTCGTCAGGGGGGGCAGATTGCCCCCCCCCCGTAGGTACGCTAGTGCACTACAGCCAATATAACTGGTAAGCACATATTTAACAGACAACAAAAAAAAATTACCTACTTTCCACAATTCAAATACAACAAATTAATATTTTGAAACAAAATAATTATCCTTCAAAGCAATGGGGCATAGTACATGTAAGCAGTTTGCACTAATGAGTAAAGCATCAAGGCATATAGCTCCCGGGCATACCAATATGCAACTTTCACATCTTTGGCATCGACATTGCATGTGTTGACAAAGCTAATTGTTTTCATATTCAGTTCATTCAGCAGGATTGGCTGATTTAAATCACGTTGATTTTAATCGCGATTTAAATCGCGATTTAAATCACTGTGATCATTTTTTTCAAATCATTGATTTAAAGGTCATATCCACCCCAGAAAAAAAGAGTTTAATTGAATAAACATAGAGAAAAATCAAACAAGAATAACGCTGGAAACTACATCAAAATCGGATGTAAAATAGTTTATGATAACATTTTAAAGTTTCGCTTATTTTTCACAAAACAGATGGGTGTTTTATAAAGCTGTTCGTAAGTTAAGAGCGACTTTAAGAACGATTTGAGATCCTTTCTTGTGGTAAATTGTATATACATTGGCGATGGTTTATCGCGTAAGAAGTGTTCACCAGTCGTTCTTTAAATCGCTCTTAACTTGTGAACAGCTTTATGAAACGGCCCCCAGTTATAATGACAATTCAGTGATATGAAAATTAGAGAGTCGATGATGTCACTCACTCACTATTGCTTTTGCATTTTTACTGTTTGAATTATACAACATTTCAATTTTTACGAATTTAACAAATAGGACCCTCTTGTTTGAACTACAAAATGTTAAAACAATGTAATCCCACATGGTCAGGGAGGAATGATTTTTTTTTCATAAAAATATTTCATATTTCACATAATAAAATACAAAAAAAAAATGAGTGATGTCATCGCCCTAATTTGCATACCGACAAGGATTTGCATATAACCACGGTTTTGTGAAATTAAGCAAAAATTTTAAACGTCATTACTTTCTTCTTTTAGATCGGATTTTGATGAAATTTTCAGCGTTATGCTTGTCTGATTTTCTCTTACTATTCAAAGCAGCTTTTTGTTGGGGTGCATGACTTTTCCTTTAAATCACTTCCATTGAAACATGTACAAATTATTTGGGATTTTTTATTGTTTGTGGCAGTTTTACTTTTTAAATTAAAAAGAGAAAGATTTTACCAACTTTATATCATGAGAACAGGAATAAATCCTTCATATCTACTCAGAACAATTGAAATCAAATCAATGAAATCAAGTCAATCTTGCAAAACCAAAGATGAACATGTAGCCTACATTATATACGACCCCTACTTTGTTAATAGTAAAACAAATTTCTTGTTTCTTTATGTCAAAATTCAAAAGTGTTTTAGAGGGCAGTTTTCAAGAAAGTAAAGGAACTCTGAACTTATTAGGCTGAATCTCAACATGATAGATTTTTGCCAGGATGGGTTATAACCATGGATCCTATACTAGAAAAAGCCTGTTCAGACATTCTGAGTAGGATTGTGCTTCATTCAGCCAGTTCACTGAAAAAGGTTCAGTAATTAAGTACATGTACATTTATTTTAAAATATGTATGAATGTTCTTGGCAAAGGGCACTAACATGACTAAATCATAACAACTATACATTTTAGTGCCCTTTGCCAAAATGATTTATGTTTGTACATCTTTAAGTGAATATTTTGAATTGAGTACAATAAAAGTAAAAATCGGCAACGTCCCTGCTTACCCAATACACCGATATTTTAACATTTCTATTCCTTTACATGTTCCTGTATTCAAATAAATAGGCCGACACAGTAGTATAAGGGAACCCGTTTTCTTATTTTAGCAAAACTGCTGCTAAAATACTAGTTTTCCAGTTTATTGTAAACGAAATCATTTAAATCAACTTGCAAGTTTGTCAAAACTTTGCAAGCCAAAGCTTTGAAACAGTCAAATAGTTCCAACTATGGCTCAAAGAAGAACTTAAAGGAATTGTCCAGGCTGGAGAAATTATGATACATGTATCAATAAATAAAGTAAAATTCAGAGTAAAATACTGAAATTTGATCAAAATCGGATAACAAATAACAAAGTTATTGAATTTTAAAGATTTATTTTCGATTATTCCGGTAAAACATTTCTAGGCATGTCTTCATGAATATCCGTTAGTTGGGCTTATGATGGCATATCTCCACTTGTTCTTTTGATTATGATTATGTGAAATTAGGTTTATTAAAAAGGAATTTACCAAGAACTAAAAACAATTGAATTGGCAACTAATTAAGTACATTAGTTATTTATTGCCGCAACTTATTTCATCATAATGGAGACACATTATTTACACATGTATAAAAAAATGAAACAATTATGATTTCATGTTATAAGAAAAAGGAAAGAGGGGATGTGACATCATCAACCCACCAAATGAACATTCATGACGATGTAAATATAACTGTTTTCACAAAATACTGATAAACTTTAAAATACAATAACTTTGTTATTTGTCATCCAATTTTGGTGAAATTTTCATCATTTTACTCTATTTATTTAGATCTGAATATTTTCAGCCCGGTCCATTCCTTTAAGGTTGATACAAACAAAAATAAATGCAGTCGGTCAAAGCTTTGAAAGCCAATGCTTTGAAACAGTCGTTCCAACTGTGGCTCAAAGAACAACTTGGGGTTGAAACAAACAAAAGATAAATGCAGTTTTCCTTAACATGTATGATCTTCAATCCTTGACCTGAAAATAAAATTTAAAAAATATATCTCTTTGGAGAACTTGAATCTCTGAGTCATGGAATTCTTCCAAATAAACTGATCCTCATTAAATACCAAGAGCTTTGAAAATGAGCACCAACTTTGCATGTTTGCAGCATTAGCTGTACCAAGACAGTTCCTTTGAACCAATAAGTAGAAGCTCTCTACATGTACTTTAGACACAGCAGAAAATGTCAGCTTCTTTATGGCTTTGATATTTTCTATAAATTATATTTTGACTGGATTTGATTATGAAATAGTTAAGAATAATTTTGGTGGTGAAATGCATAATTTTAAAATTGATGTCAGTGTGAAGGGTTATATTTTGGGTGTATGCACTTTGTTAAAAAAAATTTGTTAGAAAAAATCAGATTGAAATTTTAAAAAATCTGATTTAAATCAAATAGATCCGATTTAGGTTTATATAAAAAAATTGCCAACATTTTCATTCAGCATACTTTTGAGTTTGAAAGTACCTGATTATCACATACATTATGGCTGGCATAAAAACACTTTTAATACAAAGGTGAACGAATGTTGCTGGGCATGACAACTTACACAAGGCTAATTAAGGCTAATTAATATCAAACTGAGCTAACATAACAGTAAAACAGGTTGAATACAGTAGCATGGAGAAGTGACTACAAATACAAGGTCCAATCAAGAAACTATGGTTAGAAGTTAATTCCAAACAGGAACAAAATAAAACATAGCTATCCTGTTTGATTAAAAGTATGATAGTTTACAAACTTACAATCGTGAAATTTAAGATTTTCATTTTGTAAACTATCATATTTAATATTTAAGTTCTGAATTTTATGAGAATGGTGTTTTTGAGTTTGATATTTTGGGTTTTAAGTACCATATGATAAATGTTTTAAGGAATACTGGTTTAATTTACAAACTTAAGCTTAGTTTGCTTCATAAAAATCTGATAACTTTATACCATTCCATGACTTTCTCTTATTTAAAATATTGCAATACCAATGTAACCTCATATAAATTGGACTCAATATTCAAAAGAAATGTTTAAGAATAATTACCTATTCTAATAGCACCATCCGCACCTTCATTTAATAAGCGAGAACTCACAATATTTATCTATAAGTTCAAGAAGAGGTAGTTGTTACCCATGTAGTTTTCAGATCTTTTTCAATGCAATAATCAAGTTCATAACCATAATACCCGTTCTTCCAATAAATTTCATTTATGGTCTATTAGGTCTATAGTCACGAAGCTGAGTTATGTAGGCCCCAAACAATGGAATGAGATTCCCCAAATAATAACTAATTCACAATTTATATATTCTTTTAGAAAACAGTATTCAAATTTTCTAGTAAATTATTATTAATTCTCACACATGATATCAATGCATACTTGTAACGTATCTACCCCCCTCAACTCGTGTTTTTTTCTCCTTTTTATATACACTATTAACTATAATGATATGATATTCTGTTTTGTATTAATGTTGTTTTGTTTTTACTATGTTTTGGCGAGCCTCACATGTTTCTTATTACCTTCATGGGAAGCCACGCAATTTATTTTTATTATCTAATCACATTATTTGATGTTTCCTTGTATTTTTATCCTATTTGCGAAATAAAGATTGAATTGAATTGAATATATATATAGAGCTATGATAAAACCATCCACTATTTTGGGCCATGGAGCAAGGTTTTGGCCATACATGCAGCTGCTCAGTGGAATGTCATATGTAAACACTGTCTGATGGCCTGAGCAAGGGTATTACATAATAACCCTGCTCATGGCTCTGTGGTTGAAGTAGGGGATTATCTATACTCCTCAGTGGTCATAAAATTTGGTTTACAGACAGATGAAGTTATCCAATGAAAGCTCTCTGAAATTTTGGGTGGGTGGGACTTATTTTGACCGTGGGAACAAGATTTCCAAAGAAGAAGCAGACTCTGAAATGGCTCGCTTCGCTCGCCCTTTCAGGCTGGTTTGCTTCGCAAACCAGCTGCAGATCCCACTTCACGAGCCATTCAGAGTCTGCATAGCAGACTAGGGTCTACCAGGTGTTATGACAATCACCCTAAACTGAATGTTGACGGGGGGAAAATGATGATCCTGATGAGATTTCTACAATATGAAGTTCTTGAGTTTCACTTCAAGTCCGTAAAGTAATTCAAAACATTATCTTTAATAAAAATCTGAACTGCTAAAAGGAAAAAGAAAATCATCAGGCATTCTAATTACAATTTGAAAAAAAAATTAGTTATCAATATTGTTACTATCGCCTCTGCAATCGAAAATCATAACGAAGAATATGAAGTCATCAAATTTACTTTTTTTTTGCCGAGAATTAAGTATATTATATCAAGAACTTGTTGAACATTTTCATCTTTATGATTCAAGTAAACAAATTTGTCAGTTTCGAATTTTATCTCATTCCTTTGGACGGAAACAATGAAGAATAAAGGCTATGAACTAAGTTTACAAATCGTGCATAATCAAGTTATCCTATCGTCTCGTCACGCTAGAATAAAATGTGAATTTCGAATCGAGACACATGCAAGCAACATTACAAACCTTTACAATAATTACCAGGCATATATATAGAAAGAAATACTCACAGCTCTAGCTTCTCTCTTAGTTGTTTCATCCAGGCCTGGACTTGGGTGTCATCTCTTCCATTTCTGTTAGGTACTGGTTGTCTAGGGGCTGGTGACGGTGGAACATAGACATGCGTGGCTGCTGGGACTCTGCTGTTAGCTGGTCCCATCCGACCCTGATTCATCATAGAGGTTGCAGGAGCTGCTGGCCGAGGAACAGGTTGGTTGCCGTTGAGAGATTGAAGCATGTTGTATGCCACGTCTTTTTCTGCAAGAAAAAAGGAGAGGCGATGGACAGTAAGCTAAAATGAACATCTTTAATGTAATTCATGAAATAAAATGAAACAAACGATATGTTCACCTAGTGAATGATCCTTCTAACATGTCTAAGTGATGAAAAACATTAACAGATCATTAACAAATTATAAGTATTACAACAGAATTATTACTTATTTGCCTTTGCATGGAATCCTACCTTTAATTGGAATAACTTTGACACGTTGGAACGGCATTTTTGTTTAAATCCTTCCCGACTAACCCAGAAAAATACTTGTGTTGACTTGGTGGTAGTTGATAAGGTAATAACTCCTAAGCAACACCAACAAGAATAAGGGACCCTTCACCTGCGGTATGGTATTGACTAACAACTTAGGACAAAGGAAAGATGTCATTGTCATGTCGTTCGCGGTAATGGAATGGTTGTTGGTCTATTGTTTCTTGAACTGGTCACAGAAGGGGTACGATTGTCAAAAGAGAATCATCAAGGACGCAACATCGATAACCAATCCACATGGAGGGCGCCCTCTTGGCTCAAACCCAAAGATTTAATTCTACACTTGCTGGAAATATGAAAGACGAAGTGACATCGATTGGTTCATGATTTTGAAAATTCAAACAAACCCCTAAAACTAAAGCGATGGTTATTTGTTACACTAGAAGTTTCATTGAAGTTTACTTATATCACAACGACTTTACGAGGCGAACAAAAATAAATGTTTAAAAATATTTTTTTTTTCATGATAAATAGCCACGATACACCGTTACCGCGGTATTATATCGATCAATACATGCTCGAGTGTCTAAATTCCGAAACAATTATCAATCATCAAGAGTTACCATGGTTCATTTGCATGTGTTGTTACCACAGCAACGCATCACCCCACCCCCCCCCCCCCCCCCCCACCTAACCCAACGTATATTTCAGCTCATTCTCATGATAGGACAAACTCTCTGTCATGTCTGTCCATTATAATTTGTGATATGTCTATTACTGCATGTCCTCCATTGAAAAGAACACCTGATGTACGGATGGACTTGATAAAAGTAAGAATTTAAGTAAAAACATGCCACAAAAGTAATGGGGGAGATGTACAAGTGTGGTATCATACATCTTGGTCGCAATGCCCATATAGGATGTCGATAACATTAGCGATCTAAAAATTACAATGCTCATAACGTTCTTATTGTTTTCCATATACGGTTCATTGATCTTGTGATTTTTTTCTGTTTTCACACAAGATCTCGTCCGAATTGTTTCATTTTCCCTTTAACCTGCTAGATGCCTATTTGGGTTTAGATGGATTATTGTAGTTACTTATTTCAAAGATGGAGTTCAAACCTACCGAAATCTGTGGCTCCCTCGACCCAAGCCTTCATTCTTGGGGCTAGATTGTCAGATTGTTGTGCAACCGGAAGCTGAAATAATGAAAAAAAATTATGGATAAATTTTAGGAAAGCTATAACGATACTTATTGTAAGAAAGGTAAAATAAAAAAATATAAAATGAACCTTAACTTAAAGAATGGGTATTTTAAGAAGGTAAAACGCTGTCAAGCACACTAAAGCTATGAACCGTTACAGCGTACAGTGGCGTATCGAGTCACAAAAATACGGGAATCAATATGGCGTACGAGGAAAATTTCAACAGTCTAGAAGAAGCAAAAAGAGCGAGCAAAAAATATTATTTAGTGATAAAAATGAAATATTATAACGTATTTGAACGCAACGTTCACCATTCTATCCGCATCTTGTAACCTTTTCCATTTCGTTTTCTTTGTTTTACTTCTTATTTTCATTATTTCTCGCTCGTGCATTTTTTTGGGGGATCAAGTAATTAACCCTAAGCCCCCCCCCAAGCTGCACGCCAGTGACGAAAACATCAACGGACTTCATGTATATCAATCTAAATGCTGATTCTAATAACGTGAATCATCTCATTACATGACATAAGAGAAAACATCGCATTGATGTGGGTTTTTTTTCTTGATCCTTTCAATTTCTCGATATTTATAAGAGCGATGGAATAACAATAAACTGCAGGAACTGTATACAGTCGGAAACTATTCTGAATGTTACATTATACTAAGAATCATGAAGTGAAAGTAGTAAATTTGTTAATGTTATCCTGAGCGACAACAAAGCGCTCAAATTGATGACAATATTGATTAGGAAAACCTCACAATAGACAATGACTAATAATATTGATTGATACACATAGAAGGAAAATCTCAGTAGCGGAATGTTTTTGCCATGTTGTTGTTGATATAGGGAAATAATAATTCGAAAGATGGTAGGTTCAATTCATCGTTTGCATTACAACTGCTAGTCTTACATAATCATATGGATAAAATTTAATGGGGAGAAATACAAATATTTGAGGTTGTCGATCTAGCGGAACATGACTTGAGTTGAAAATGAAATGAAGAAAACAATTTGAATTTTGAAATATTTAGAAACGAAACTGCTATGGGTTATTTCATACTTTAGATATACTTATAGAACGTCAAAGGCGCCATCTTAAGCACAACTTTATCCAGTTCCATAAGAAATAACCATTAATTTACATTAATCTTAACGTCTATCGAACATTAAGTTGGCTGAGAAAGATCAGCATGGCATAGGCCTATATAAAGTTTATTAGGTTTCCATTTAGATAAATGCATCAGTAAGTTTTGGGCAACAGACCCTAAATAGTTCTCTTTGGATTCTGACATTGTTGATACTTCATAACTTACCGATTCTTTAACCGCCTTTTCGTCTTCTTTTTTATTTCTGTTCTCTTTACCAATCATTTCAGCCTGTTAGTAGAGTGCAAGTTAAAACACACACACACAAACGAGGAATGTTAAGATCAAAGAAGAATTCGTCACCACCATGCCCATAAACCTGCATCCTTCATAATGTACTCCTGGACCCCGTCTTACAAAGAGTTTCGATTTATCCATTCAACCATAACTATGGAAAGCCAGCAACATCAACATCTAAAATGCATGTTTGTTCAAATATTTTCTAGACATGATGTATCTTCATACATCTATCATTTTCTTAAAAATTCAATGTGCTTCTCTCTGCTTATAAAGGACATTGTGCAAATTTCCTGCAGAAAAAATTATGACATGGATGATTTCCATAGAGTTACAATTTATTGGATCAATCGTAACTCTTTGTAAAACGGGGCCCTGTTTGTCTCAAATTAAATATATTCTTTAGGAAAATTCCTTTACGTATATTATTGTTCAAGTTATAACTGATGAAAAACGTTTGGATATTGAATGATCCAGACTTACAAAACATAATGACGCTTTAATTCTATTCTGATTTGGTTTTATTCATATGAAATCTACCTTTGCCTATGTGAGCATCATGATGTATGATACCTGTACCCGGTTGTATATCAAATCTTACAGTAAATTGGGTTTTTTGATTAATAGTGACTCAGTGATTCGAATTAATTGAAGGTCTTCATGAACCGATAGTGTCCTGATAAGATTTGAATTATTTTAATATTTTGTGAAATAGACATCCAATATATTGCTTTTAAGATTTTAACACAATATAGTTTTCAAGAGTGATTTTAAGTCCCATCACCACGAAAGACTTCAGACAACTGCAGCAAGAACAATCACATTGTCAGGATAGTTCATTAAAAAGATTATGTAGCCCATCACACTTTTGAGAATGTGGTTATTAATTTTTAGGAATGTTCTACAAAGTACCAAAAGAAAAAGGGCAAGTGCCTATATAGGTGAAACAACTCCCCGTTTATAGACCAATAATTTACAAGAATGCATATACCGAAAAGGGAATGATCGCACCAAATTCATAAAAAGCAAACAAGAAAAATTTAGAAAAAAAAAATTACCAATAAGAATTTTCCCTGTGAGGACCAAAGTTTTGGAGACAATAAAAAGAGAAGATATAAGAACGTGAATGTGGATTAATGGTCAATGATTAATTTGATGAGGAAACATGGGATAACATATACGATAAAAGTATATTTTGTCAACCATAATTATATTGTAAATTATTTCTTGAATTGATATCGACGGATAAAATTGTGATAGAAGTTATTTAACAAATGTAATAGGGTAACATTAAGATTATTATGTTTCTATTCTAAAGGGTATGAATGATAAGAAATAAATAATGTGAATATGCCTAAACGTTATTGGTCAATCACTAATTATGTGCTTTGATTTACATGATTTATCCACAGCAAAGTGTAGGTGTTGTTAATGTTAGAATATCATAATTCATCAATTTGTTTTCTAGTTTGTGTTTGAATCGTTGTCTTGCTTTACCTTTCCAGGAGCTGTCTTTGATCTAGAGAGCACCGGTCTCTGTTCATCTGACCCAGCCAATGCAGCAGCTTGAGCCTCGTATGCAACTGATTTCGATCTTCTTGCCTGTAGGGGTGGGGTGGGTGGTGTATGGGTGCGTTTTGTCTTCCCTCCTGTCATGGATTGTGTGCTGAGGTTTAGGAGGGGTTTGCGAGGGGTAGTGCTCTGGAATTTGACTGATGGGGGACGGGGCGTGGCAGGTATTTGCCCGTAAGTCTTTGAAGCAGCTTTGTAATGGTTCCCTCCTATGATGAAAACAAGATAAGTCAATAAGTTTTCATCAATTCATCACTTTCGTGAGCATTTCAATAGTCAATATGATAACACTGAAATTATAAGCTTGAGACGACGCGACGGTCAATGAATTCTTATATAATTAACAGAAATCTGCTCATAATACACTCTAAAAAATGAAGTGCTCATCTAGCACTTAATGGGTTGTATAATGATTGCACTCTGAGTGCTGATTTAGTTATTCAAATTTGAACTAGAAAATCAGCACTCAAAGTGCAGTCACTATACAAGCCCATTAAGTGCTAAATTAGCACTTTATTTTTAGGGTCTACTTTTACAGAGAGACCCTTTAACAGGAATTTCGGTTATTTAGTCACATTTTTATAACAATGCTGGTATAAGTCGTTTATGATTTTCGAAATGGGTGTTGTTATGTTCATCTTTGACTAGGAATGGCAGAGTACAGTGTCGATCATCAAAGATAATTACGGCAGCCAATTATTTTTATCTCTCTTAAAAAGCTTTCAAAATTCTCTTAACCATGATATTGTGTGGAGACAAAACTTTTTTGGGGTAAATTGGTGGCTAAAAGACACGTCCCGTTAAAGATGTCAAAGAGCTCATAATATTTTCAATTTTTTTAAATGGAAAATATTGGATAGGATGGGCCAAAATCTTTTACAAAATCAAAACAGAAAAAGATAGAAAATAGTTAAATAAGATAAGTGCGAGAGAAAGGCGAGAGATTGTATTTGCTTCACACCCTTGCCTTGATTGTTTCGTTAAACTTGCTTTTCCAATATAATCAAAGATAGTGGAATATATTGTGAGCAATTATCTGAGCGTATTCACCCTATGACAGCTATACATAGTGATTCGTCATGTTCGTGATGATGTTACTTACTTTCTCTTTTCAATTCTTTCTTATCAGCACGTTGACCCTCTTCAAGAATGTTCAGTGATGATGTGATGAACCCATCCAGATCTATATCTAAAATAAAATAGGAAAAAATACAGTATATTATTTACAATACCACCAGTCGAGACCAATAAAATTTACTGGGGGAGAATGAGCAGAGACCCACGGAGCGACAACACCATCAAATCCGAATACCCGAATCCACTAAGAAACAAAGGTTCAGATTAGCACCCTATAATTAAAAGGGTCCGAAAATGCACACTTTGCCTGCTACATGTATTTGCACTAGAAATACTCGTTTGCTCCCAATAGGTACAACTTTGCACTTTTAAGGGTGCATGTTATTTTACGACTCATTAAAATGGTTTTGCTCTACATCCTTGCATAATTATGCACAATTTTACTCATCAGCAACCCTTATGGTGCTACTATGGTACCAACCCTTGGCGTTCAAATCTGATTATCTAAGTGTGCAGGTGCATTTGGTCCAGAACAAACATTTTGCTCAACGTTTCAGAGCCCATTTTCATATTTTAAGAACAAATTTGATGACATTGAATCGTAAATATGTCTCTAAAATGAGATATGTGCTCCCCTTGTATATCACCAGTGTCAGTGTCAGTAACCGTCCAAACTCATTCATGAAAGTTCGATGATAGTGAAAAAGTAGTGTGCATGTCTCCCCATCATAATGCCCCATTTTTTATGCATATTTTTATTCATTTTGTGACCAGATAGTTAATGCATGTGATTCGCGTTTCAAAGAAACTAGAATAAAGCAGAGAAGGGTCTTTAACCGTGCGTGACTGTGCTGATCCAAGTTTTATCCACAGACTTCATGCTATAATTTTTATCTTACCACGAGAATATCTTCTAGTCCTCATAATCCATTGTTTGAAATTATCTTTCGGAAAAAAATAAAAAGTCATAAACATAAATATTTTCAAAGACTCAAGCATAAACAACTCATTCATCATGTACCCGACTAAAGTTATAAATCGATTGAGCAGAATTTGAAATCGTTCGTTCCCGTGCTTGTAGAACCCAAGACATTATTTTTAGACGCGTTTTTTTTTAAACATCATTCGACGGTCAACGAAGGCAGGACTCGAAAAGGTAGTGGACTTCTACACGCTTTGAGGTATAACATTTAAGAACGACTGTATTTGCAATATTTCTCCAAAGAAAGTCGATTAGGAAAAAAAACCAAATACATACTCCCAGGGTTAACCCCCATCTTCCTCATCTATTCTGAGTGCTATGAGATGTTCCTTACGTTTTGGCTGATTGGGATGTATACTAATCCCAGGTCCTTGACCAGGTCTAGCTGGGAGAGACTGGGTGAGTTGTGGGTACTCTCTGTGTTCCATTATCCTCTTGATGTTGCTGAGCTTGCCTTCTCCGATGGACTTGAGGACATAGTCCTGGACCGCCCTCTGGACCCGATGCTGCAAAGCCGTCTGTGCATCCTGTTCCTTTATGTTCTTGGGCTCAAGAAAGTCCTACAGACGATAATAAAATAGGAAGAAAGAAACAAATTAAGGTTATGATCATTGGAACGACAGTGATAAGTGGGGCTGAGAGTATACTCCAACCTCTAAGCATATCCACCGATTATATTTTCGTACTATTGTTGTTTATGTTACGTTATGTGGTATTGTTTACTTGATATAAACATATTGGAATCATTGTTATGAAATGATTTATAGAGTTGAATGATAATGAAGGTAATGTTCTGCTTTTACATCAGAGAGACGTCTCTGAGTGTGTGTTAAGCCCGGTAATTGGATCATGGCTCTCCCGCACATAATGATTATTTCATGATAACTTCATTATTTTAAGTGAAATTTCATGGAAACGGGATTAGTGTATACTGCTTTCATTATCCATACATATAATGTATCCAATCATCAAAACCATCACTCAATGACAAAATTCTACCACAACTAGAACATTTTGTAATGCAAGTAGCACGGTGGACAAGAAATCGAAGTCTTGTCAAAATATTATCCTGGCTAGTTAATTTACAAGGGGTGTATAGACATTCGGATGGCTCTACGATCCGGAAAGCATCACTTGTTGCTAGGCAACGTATTCTCCCCCTGAGTTCACACAAACCCCGACCGATATTTCATCAATACTCAACGAACTATCGAAAATGGATCGTAGCTGGGGTGTTTGCACTGTTAAATTGAAATTGATCAAGGTTTAATCGGTTGAGGTTCAAGCCATACACAGTCATGATTGAGATGCGGAGAAAGCAATATTGCAGAGAGGGTATATAGCGTTATCCAATTTGCATCTGCTGTGTACCGAGACCTATCGCTACTTGATTAATTTGATTAATTTTCATCGATTTTCGCGTCTGGCTTTGACTAAACTTTTAGTTGACCTTGGTTCGATTGTTATACATTTCCACCTCTTCAGGTTCGTCGTTCCCGGTATGAATGCATGACAATACCTTACTGAAATGTAAAAGAATTTTATTGACCGTCTCTATGTCATGTAAATCGATATCTAATGTACTTGCTCTGACAGTTTGACAGATCGGAAAGTACCTGAATGAATTTGACATTTTTTGTTGTATTGAACGAGTTTTGATGGATCGTATTTGTCAATGAACATCAATATTGTATGATCCCGTCATTAATGAAATAAAATAATGCAAATGTATAACTGAACAAGCCAACAACTTCTGGTATCTAAGACCCATAAGGGACTCATTAACAATATTTGATTTGAAATAAGAAAATTCTAGAAAAAAAAAGATCGACCAAAATGTACATGATATACTTAAACGCATAATACCTAATATTTGAAACTAAGTATCGGACATCTGCCCAGAGGTGTCATGAGGCAGATATATTGATAGGGGATGAGTTTCGGATATGCCCCCTTGTAAAAAAGAATGTTACATAGCAAAGCGAGCCAGCCGAAAACCAATTTCGCTGGTAAAGAATAATTATGATACTAAAGGAACAACACAATGATTTAGCAAATATACCAATGTCGTGATTTTTTTTTTTTTGGGGGGGGGGGGCAGCAGTCCCGTATCATACTCCCAAAAGTACCCACGCCCATACATTTTTGGTATGAATCAGAATAAAGAAATTACTGTAGCTAACGACAACTTATCGCGTGTGTGATTTGTTTGTTGGTGTGGTATCTTAGCGCACACGATTTGCCATTTTTCTTGAGTACTTGTCAAACAAAGCGGTTAATATTTTATGATTCTTAATTGTGATGTCCTGGCCACTTATATGGGTACATATTTTCATATATCGTAAGAAATTTTTGAAACCAATAAAATGGCGCCGATGACCTTATCCTGCTTTATAGTGGATGTTTGACTAAACAAAAGACAGCAACTAGTAAGTATTCAGATTAACTAAAGAACAACCGAAATCCGACCTGTAACCAAGTGAGCGTATACATTTCAATATTTTTCATGGAAATAAAAAAAGTCCAGTGAGTTTCATTCATTGTAGGTATTTTTACCACTTACAAGAACATTTTAATTCAATATGATCGATGAAATACCAAATACATGTAGTAAGCAATTATGAAATTAAGGGTGAACATGGTGTATGGGGAGAGTTCAAAATAATCGCGAGCGACAAATTATCTTTTAACTTTTTCAAAGTTAAAATCTAGTTTTGGGATAGATTCTGATATGATATTAAGGAAACTATATCACATTTCAACTTCTCCATTTCCATTTTTATCCTTCCTTTTCCCTTTGTTTTTCTTGGTATAAATCTTTATTTCATTTTTAGGGATGATTGGTAGGTGGCAAGTCCCCCTCCCCCGGGTGCCCTCATCTCTTCGCTAGTGCTAGTGAGAAATATTCAAAATAAATAAGGGTATATTCTACGAATATACAGAATACAAACTTGTGAATATTACCAATCCATCTACTCATCAACCCCGATTCATATGACCCCCATCTACCCGCAGAGCATTATAATTGCAAAAACGTCATTGTTAGGTCAGAGTGTCAATTCCAACTAAACATTTAATTATTTATCACAAATTTCATTAGAATTTATGACGTACTTTATTTTCTGCCGTATCCATTAAAAGCTTTGGGATAATAGGGTTAATGCGTGTGCAGCTGCTGATAATAAGTGATAAAACTACTCGATGGTGCCGTTGTTCATAATGAATAAAACACAACTTTATTCAATAAACTAAATGGTAGGAATCCAACATAATTATGTTTTGATTTATGGATCCTTGCATGAGAGACCAAAAGTCAACTTTGTGTACGATACCTTAGGCCAAAATGTTGTTATATAAGATATATGAATTTTATTTAAAAAATATACGAAAAACTTTGATGCAATTGCTTAGGTTTATTTTTCTCCCAATTTCAAGAATTGAAAGAGGATTATCAGTATGTAGAAAGAACGCGTTCACTAATTCCTCTTTTCTGTGAAATAAAACATCGCAGGGTTTAATGATGATAAGCCGAATTTAGAGAAGATTAGACACCCTCTAAAGCTGAATACAGAGAATAAGAGGGGCACTTTGAAATTATGTAATTTTGTAAAAAGTTCTGGAGCACTGCACACTTGGACCCCTGTTACATCTGAAAGTTTCCTACCCGAGACCCGACCGAGTCCACTTGCAACCTTGACTGGATTATTGGTGGATTAGCTTCGCGAACTGACCGAGTCCGAAATGTGGTCTGTTTACATCACAGCTTTCATTCCCTCCCCTATCGGTACGGTTTCGAGCAGTATCCAATTGCTGACACCAAAGGGCGCTCTCGATCTAGGCTCTGAATAATTTGCGCGCGCTAATTGAAGTTGTTTACATTTCGTTACACTCGTACTCGTCAGCTGCTAGCTCGCCATTTGGTTACGATCGGATAGCGTCCGTTAGTTGTTATTTCTAGATATTTAAAACCCCGAAAAGTACAGACCCTCGAATACATTATGAAGAATATTAATGTGTATTCCCTGATTCGGGAAAGTCGTAAGCAATTTCTTCGGGAAAGGATACGTTTAAAATGCTTCCTTCTTTCCACTCAAATCAAAGACTTTATCAATCACAATTCACATGTCGCATGCCGCAAAACATTCGAAGAACGACGGGGCTGGGGAAGGGATAGCGCGCGCTATGACGTAATTTGACAGCTGGCGAACGGACCGAGATAGGTTCGAAAGCTTGTGTGCGTTTACATCTACGAATCGGTGGACCGGGGCCGGCCCGATACCTACCCGAGACTACCTCTGGATGTGGTCTCGGGTAGGTTCGCTAAAAGGTGGCCCGAGGTAGGTTTGGGATGTTTACATCTGATTTCTTTCCGACCCGAGGTAGGCCCCGGGCCGGCCCGAGGTAGGGAATCTCTCAGATGTAACATATTTGCATGTGTATTTTGTTGGAATACGAGAAAATGGTAGCCGGGGGATACCTATGTATGTAGAATGGTGTTTTGTTTATTATAGTTCATACAGGATCGGCGCCAGGGTATTTAGATGCATGTAGGAGGGAGGGGGCGGCGAGACAACCCTTTTTTTCTCAGTTGAATTACAGGGGTAATATAGACGTACACGACCTATATCCCCCCTCTTTATGCTCTTCTTTCTTTTATTTTCCATTTTTTCATTTTTTTTTTCTTTTTCTATCACTACTTGAATAAAAATCAATCATAGGGGGCAGTCATCCCTGTCCCCTGCAGTGCGGCCCCTTGATATTTGGAATTCGCTTACTCCCCTCCCCTCACTCCCTTACGTTACAGAGTGTATAGTGTTTTCATTGAATGTTTAGATTTTACCTTTTTCTCAATAAATTTGTCACCAGACGTCGCCAAATTTTATTTTTGTCAATTAAATTACTAAGGTGAAGCGAGTTGGCTTGGGGTCTTATCTCACATACGAATTTCAGATTACTCTGTTCAACCATCAACGTAAGTCAAAATAAAATAATGTACTGCGGTGGCACACGTATTATGAATGCAACAATTTGAAATGTTTAATGTGTACCAGGGTATGGATTGCTTCCATTGATAGGAAATGTATCCATCTATTCAAAGACAATTGGCCACTGTGAAGCTAAATATTACCTGCCGGAATACATATTCTCTGACAGTTTTCATTAAAATGTGATTAATGTGGAGTCGTTTATATTTCGTTTAACAATGTTAAAACCAGGATGATGGGTGATTGTGAAGATCAATGGTGTCCTAGTTTTCAGGAATTAATCATTCCATTACGAGTTGGCATATACTAAACAAAAGAGGTTTAACAGCAGAATCGAACAAAAAAATAATTATTTAAAAAATTACTCAAAGAGCTACACAGCATGATTGGTCATGTGACACGAAGAGCAGAAGAGATGATATATATATTTTTTTTGAAACATAGGGATATTATAGTTATTTCAGTTTATCATGATTCACTCATAAGATGGAATATTTATAATACATTTCGGGTGGAATACTTATAGACTTATCGTTATAGTAAGAACTGGCATAGAATACTGAATTGAAAAATAGTATAATTTGAAATAACTTGTTTGTTATAATTGAAAAACAATATGTGTACACGTATACCCCCCCCCCCTCTTCTTCAATTTATTCTCTCACGTCCATACTTCATTATGCGTTGCCGTTTTTTTATCCATCCCTCTCATCATGGCGGTAAATTGCGAATTCGTCTACTGTCCACTCATCCACTCACCACATGGTCTACTTTCATTTAGTCTAATGCCATTACGTCCATCAACATTTCGCCTAACAACCATTTGGTCCAATCATCACTTCCTCTAATCACCATTTCGTCTATGATCATTTCGTCTCATAACCAGTTGGTTTAATGTCCATTTCATTTTCATTAATTTTGCACAATTTAGCCCTTAGTCCATTTAGACCAAATGGTATGTGGACTAAATGGCTATTGGACCAACTGGTTATTGACGGAATGGCAATAGACTAACCATGATGGTAGACCATGATAATAGACGAGTTAGCGATTGGACGAATTGACATTAGACGAATTGGAAATAAACCATCATGGCTGTCAGCGCAGAGGACTATCCTTCGTTCATGGGGGGGGGGGCATTTTGACGTCATGCCTCTAATCCCAGTTTGTACTCTCTCTAAAACAAAGAGTGAATTTCTCTCACTTTTGGTAGTGGCATTTAGAATAACATAAATTTCACTTTAAAAACGAGTTAAAGTTACTGTTAATATAGTGAAATTCATTCACCCTCCCGAGGAGTATATCATTTACTAGATATTTCTTGAGGGAATACCATATAGGCATCACTCCTTGTCTTCTTTATTATTATCGACAATATATTCATCATCTTCTCTTGATCCTCTTTCACATCACCTTTATTACCACCATGCACAGATGCATGGCTATCATTACCATAGGAGCAAAGTTGAAAGTGGGGGGCACAGGGGGAAAGGGGCACCTCTTCTTTCGAAAAGAGCACTGTCTTAAAACAAAGAATAAATTATCTACAGTAGTGTAATGAGCCAAAGAATTATGAGGGGGCTAGATATGTCGTATCACGTAAAATTTATGAGAAGCTGCGAGCGAAGCGAGCGAGCTAAAAATTGACATTTTAACAACGGAAATCAAATTCTGTGATAGATTTTGAAATATATTAAGAAGAAAATATCCTATTTCACCCTGCTTCTTCTAAGCCAGTTCGTAGTTCCTTTCTGCGCATGATCAAAAGATTCTACGCATGATCAGAGGAAGGTCATTTGTACTAAAGTGACATGGTGGTTTAAAATCTAATGAGATAAGCACCAACTTTGATGTCTTGATTATTCATATATTCTTTTGAATTGTGGTTGTCATTACATCCACAAAAAACAACAATGCGTCCACGAACGACTGGTATTTCACAGTTTGCCAAGTACATTGTGCAACATGCTATGATATGCATTCAAAATAGGAATGCAACAAATACCTTCATAAAGCGTTCATTGATGTGCTATTCTAGTCACATGGTCTTTTCAATTTCTTCATCCTGCAATGTAAGGCAAGCTTACGTAATATCTTGCTTTGAAATCTGCCTATCATAATGAAAGAAATGAAAGGTCATTTGACCAAAATTGTCCATAAATTAACTACGAACTGGTCTATTCTTTCCTTTTCTCTTTTTTTCTTGGTTGTGATCTTTATTCTTTTTTTTTTTTTTTTTTTTTTTTTTGGGGGGGGGGGGTGTTGCACCCACAAATGTAATAACGCCCACAAATGTAATAACACTTTACCCACAAATGTAATAACGCCCACAAATGTAATAACACTTTACCCACAAATGTAATAATTTTTGATCGCCCACAAATGTAATAATGACTTTACCCACAATGTAATAAATTTGAAGGGATTTTTGGCGAATCCGTTCTAAACTGAAATCCTATAGTAATGCGTTCATATAGCACAAAAGTGTAAAGTCTTTTTTCCAGACCCGATTAATTCAAAAATTATAATATGATTTAAAGTCTTTTTGCCAGACCCGGTTGTTTAAAAAATTATAATATAAGTCCAAAGTCCTTTTTTTCCAGACACGGTTATTTAAAAAAATATAAAATAAATCCAAACTAGGATACGATAATGATATTCCAGTGGAATGAAAATGAGAATCGAGCTTAGTCTTTTCTCCAGACCCAGTTAATTAAAACTGATGGAATTAATGTCTTTGTTGTTGTTTGAACTTACACGGTGCGTATTGTGAATATATGCGCTAAGAGTAAATTGAGAATCAAGCGTAGTCTTTCTCCACACCCGGTTACTTAAAACTAAAAACTACATCCTTATAGTAATGCGTTCATATAGCACAAAAGTGCAAAGTATTTTTTCCAGACCTGGTTAATTTAATATTTATGACATAAGTCTAAATTAAGTCTTTTTTCAAGACCCGGTTGTTTAAAAAAATAAAATATAAGTCCAAAGTCTTTTTCCAGACCCGGTTGTTTCAAACATTACAACATAAAAGTCCAAAGTCTTTTTTCCAGACCCAGTTATTTCAAAAATTGTAATATAAGTCCAAACTAAGATACCATAATGATATTCCAGTGGAATAAAAATAAAAATCGAGCTTAGTCTTTTCTCCAAACCCTGTTATTCGAAAATTATAAATAACAATACAACAACAACAAAAACAGTATAAAGACCCCACAATCCTATTAATGCTGGATAACATGGACATATAGCATAGTCTTTCAGCCAGACCCAGTTTTTTTTTCAAAATAACAGTAATAATAAGAAAATTCCAAATCTAAGACCAAACAATCCTTCAACCTAAGAACCTGTTTTAAAAAGAGGTTTAGAGCATTGTCTTTATTCCAGACCTAATCATTAAAAAATTACAATTTTTTTTTTCTAACGTAAGACTATATCATATTCTTATTCTTCTGGAATAACACGAGTTTTAAAACGTACTCTTTTCTCCAGACCCGGTTATTTAAAAAAAATGAATAAAAAAAAACTTCAACAGTTCAAATCTAAGACCAATCTTCAAAAGTTACACCCTTACTGGGTTTAAAAATATGTATTTACCCCGCACCCAGTTTTTTTTTAAATAATACTAAGACCCTTACAAAACATTGTAATAATGCATGGGTAAAGCAAACATCCTTTCTCCAGACTTGGTTATTATTTGAAAAAAAAATAGTTTTTACAAATATTCTAAAACGAATACCCAATAATCTAATTACTGTGGAATAACATGAAGATCGATTGTAGACTTTCCTCCAGACACAGTTATTTCAAGAATAAAAAAGCAATAAAACCCAACCCCAACAACGAATCTAAGAACCAACAATCCTCCAAATTAAGACCATGTAGAAAAGCACATGTTTAGAGCGTGGTCTTTATTCCAGACCCAGTCATTTAAAAAATAATTCAAACAGTCTTAAAAACACAAGACTTTGTCATATTCTTATTCCTGTGGAATAACACGAGTATTATGCTTAGTCTTTCGTCTAGACCCGGTTATTTAAAAAATAAAGAAATATTGAGAAAAAAAAAACTAAGACCAAATTTCAAAATTAAGCCTAGTTAAAATGCTTGGGTTTAGAGTGTTGTCTGTACCCCACACCCAGTTTTCTGAAAAAATACAAATTAAGCGAAACTTAAATCTTAAAACTTAACCCCAGTATCTTCTAAACTATTAAAACCCTGTGGTAACGCATACCACAAAAACGACAAATTAATCATAGGCGTAAATGTTCATATCTGAATGATACGCACCTTAAAACCCAAGATAACAATAACAACGTTATTCTACGTCAATGATATTGTGGGGTCTTTGTTGATATAGTTTGTTTGTTTTTATTGTTTCGTATAATTTCCTATTTTGAAATAACTGAGTCTGGAGCAAAGACTACACCATAGGTCTTTGTTTTGTTGTTTTAGTTTGGACTTATATTATAATTTTTGAAGCAACCGGATCTGGAAAAAAGACTTTGAAATTATATTATAATTTTTGAAACAACCGGGTCTGGAAAAAAGGCTTTGAACTTACAGTATAATTTTTGAAACAACCGGGTCTGGAAAAAAGAAATTGGACTTATATTATAATTATTGAAACAACCGGGTCTGGAAGAAAAGACTTTGGATTATATTATACTTTCTTTATTAACCGGGTCTGGAAAAAAAGACTGCACTTTTGTGCTATATGAACGTATTACTATAGGATTTCAGTTTAGAACGGATTCGCCAAAAATCCCTTCAAATTTATTACATTTGTGGGTAAAGTCATTATTACATTTGTGGGCGATCAAAATTATTACATTTGTGGGTAAAGTGTTATTACATTTGTGGGCGTTATTACATTTGTGGGTAAAGTGTTATTACATTTGTGGGCGATTATTACATTTGTGTGTGTAACAGGGGGGGGGGGGGGCCATCTGTACGCCACTGCTTATCTACCCCACTCACATGACTCATGAAACTTAAGGCACGTAGGATTATTCTTACAAGTTTTTTTTTCCTTCATAAGTAGTAACATAATAAAAATGAGGATATTGTTTTCTTGTTTCAAAGGAGCACTCGTTAACACATAAAACGGGTCCTTCTCGGGAGAAAGGGGCACTAATACGAGAAAGGGCACCTATAAGAAGGCAAAAGTGCACGTGATAACGGCATAAAACGGGTCCTTCTCAGGTATGAAAGGGGCACATAACACATTCGTGAGGGGCACTTGTCTTGGGTAAAAAGGGGCACTGATTCGAGAAAGGGCACTTACAGGAAGGTAAGGGGCACTTGCTCACACATAAAACGGGTCCTTCTCAGATGAAAGGGGTACAGAACATGTTCGTGAGGGGCATTTTTGGTTAAAATTGGCACTGATACGAGAAATGGCACTTGCTAAAACATTACACGGGTCCTTCTCGGAAAGGGGCACAGAAGACCTTCGAGAGGGGGCATTTTTTGGTAAAAAGGGCACGCTTTCAGTGCTTCAAAAAGTAGGGGGCACTGTGCCCCCCCCCCCAGGATCGCCGCCCCTGATCACCAACAAGTCGTCTTTATCATCATCACCATCATCTCACGCAGACATACCATCACGGTATGATAAAGTGCACCACATACAAGTAATGTAATAACACGATCAGTGTCGATAAAGCAATAGTTTTTCGATTATAAATACAAAAAACATGTGAATATAACCTGTCTTTCTTTAGTTAAACGTTCTAAAATCCCACTCCTTATGTAAGCAAGACTTTATATACATTAAAAACACACGAGAAGGGGTTAAGGTTGTATTACCGATTGGGGATGGGGGTTGTTCCTCCGATGGGCTGAGCTGGGCCGCATGCCAGTCTGAACTAACTTTCTCTTTCCTTTCCGATAATCATCGTAATACTGAGTAGTGAAGAGCTTCTTCTTAGCTAAAATAGGCATGGTGATGATTGCCGTTTAGAACCCCAGGTAAACTCCTTCTTATACCTCAAAGCATAGATACATCAAGTCGCAGTTGGGACGTTGACTACATGTACATGGTTCCAATGAAAGCATCAACAGATGTTTCTCTTTCAATCAACAGGGGCGATGGTCCAAATACTTTGATCTCACAACGGACCTATTGGAAGACAGTCTTCGTTGACCAGAAGTTCAAGTTCAGGTATATCCAACCTTAAAATCTCTGAAACCTGGGAGGGGACTAACCTTACCCCCTACCACAATTAAGTGAAATCTGAAACCCACAACACAGACGGTACTACATAGCACATGTACGAGTCTTATGCGGGACCGCGTCCGTTGCTAAGGCAGCCATGGCCGACCCCATTGTTATCGTCCTGAAAGGGATTTAACAATAACCCCTCCTCGTTTTGATGCTCTATTATCCTTCTCTACTCTCCATTTCAATCAATTCTTCATGCCGCCAAGTCGAGTGTGACGTAACAATTGACTAATGTTTGAGAATGCAGGGCTGGAAGGGGGTATATGGTTGAGGGTAATCCTTCACCATCACCTCTTTCTATTATAGACGCTCATAAAAAATCTTGTTCGTGCTGTAAAAGAAGGAGTTTGGGTTATAATGAGTCTCTCCCCCTCCATCCACTTTCAACACCCCCCCCCCCCATATCGGTGAAACGGCATTTGCTCGAGTCATTATATCTCAAAGGGCGTAGTGTTATAGTTCGGATCATAATAAAGTTTTTTGTTCTGAATAATGTGAATAATAAGGATTGGGGTTTATTTAGTTTTTTAGGTTATATTTTATGTATGGCTTAACGTGCAAATTTTCCATCGGAGCAAAAAATTATTGTCGCCGGAGCAAATTTAATGGAACCCGCATCTCACTCCGTCTTCCAAATTCAATTCCCGTCCCCTTGTTATGCCCTCTGTAGATTCAGAATTTCAAAACTACTTTACCTAATTGCAAACTTTAAAATAGTAATTAATTTCACTCAAGTCGTTTCTCCGTCGGCGAATTACTCAACCGAGCAAAGCTACTCTTTCTAAATGAAATTATTTAATGTACATATTGGTTCATGGTTGAGAGCTCTTCTTCAAGAGGGGTTTTGTTGTTGTTGTTGTTGTTGTTAATTTTCATGCCCGATATACATGGCTCTATTATGTAAAAGCTAACGAGGCCACAGACCTAGCAGCATAAATATTACATGTAATCTAATGCCTACAATCAATCTATTCCAGGAAAACAGTTATTAATAAATCATTTTCTCTTGATCATGGTGATCAGATGGCTACAGCTTTTTAACAGGTGTGATATACAGACCTTTTTTCTTTGAAACTGTTATAACAGAATATGATTGGAATCATTTAATTGATTGGTTTTATAAATTCAATTTCTAGAAATATAAAATGGGGGTGTGGAAGACCTGTGGTGTTTATAGTGTCGCTGAATAAGCATATCCGCCAATATGTCACCAGTTGACTTAATATCAAAATATAGTCTCTTTTCAAGCAAGCAAGTATGATTATAGTTTATGCTTGTATAATGCAGTAAATTTAAAATGATTGCAAATCTTCACAAAACGTGTACGCAGTGGAGCTAAATAGATTATTATCCTGCTCTATAGACCCTCTTTTATTGCCTTCCGTGTTTTGCAAAAACAATCATTTTAATACATCCAACTCCAAGTATCATTAGTCAGTCATCGGCATGAAAAATAAAGATATCATGACGAGGTAGGTGTCGAACAGGAAAAGACAACACTCGAATCATGGCGGAGATGTAGGTTGAATATTGGATCTCGTCTCTGAGCATTTTTTTTAATTTTATTTTTTTATAAATATATATATATATTTTTTTAACAAGTTCACACCTAGTTACCAATAATGCATATAGCATTTCCATTTATTTGAAAGCAGGATAAAAGAGCATTGTAGATTAAATGCCTTGCTCACGGGCATAGCTGCCGCGGCCGGGGATCGAACCCCGGACTTTTTCCTGTATAGCCAGGCGCCTTAGACCATTCGGCCACGGCACCTCCACATGCTAAGAGCAGACGATCAGCTCACAAAAAAATAATAATCAAGACATCAGCAGTTGATGATACAGGAATAATTCATATATCTTTTGCGTCAGAAGTGCACCCGAAGCAGATGTTTTCAAAGAATCATAAGGTGTTAATATGTTCGCCTACACACAGTCGAGTTATTTTCCCTCGTAAGACTACATCGGCGCTTCATACAATTATTTTGGCGGGTAAAAAGATTTCTCTTATCGGTAATGGTGATATCGGTACATTATCGTTTGTCGATCTCGTGTAAAACACGTTTGTATGAATAACATTGATCTGTTTGACCTCGATGCGACCAAGAAAGATCGATAATATTCGATGTTACAATTGGTTTTCGATAATATTTGTATAACATCATATGTCTATATATCATGTTCGACAGTGGTATATAGAAAAAATATTGTTGTAGAAGCATTTTACACGATATAATATGGTTGCTAAATCAATATTATAAACGTTCACCAGAATCGCTATTCAACCAAAACAAAATGGCATTACAAAATGCCAATTACAATTTTACACACGATTGAATCTTATATGGCTCTATCTACATTCTTGATAAAAATGCTGAAATATTCGCAGGCAGTTAAAATATTTGTTAGTTAATTGACTCTATAGGCATTATGTTTTTTAAAGAATGATGCACACACTGAAAAAAACTCAGGTGTTGATTTACCACCAGCCCGGAATCTATTATGTCCACATCAGAGAAGTATTGAAACAACATCAGTTTGGAATCAAACCGATGCTGTTATAATATTAATGTAATTGGTGTTGTACAAACATGATGTTAGACCAAAACCAAACGGGTGCTAACACTTCTCTGGTGTTGGCATATACATGTACATGTATATATTCCGGGCTGGTGGTAAATAAACACCGGAGTTTTTGCAGTGTACTTTTATACAGACTGATGCATCTGCTCACGTTAGATGAATTTTAAATAATTTGCATAAAAGATCAATAAATATATCATCACGACAATGCATTATGTTATTATAGTTACTAAAAAATATGAAGATCCTTTCGTTCGTTGTGTGTTTATTCTATTTCCTTATATCGGAGAAGCATTTTCCCATCCCATCTTTAATTTTATTTCCCTTTTTTATAGTTATTTATGTATTCACTGCAATCAGTTGGATTATACAATTCTATACTACAGTGGAATACAAATACACAAAATAGAAACAACGAAGATTTTACTTCATTTACACGCGAAATACCGCCCCATCCCCCTTTTAAGCACGGATACAAAATGGGAAACTAATCAGCTAGAAAGCAGAGCAACAAGTAGCCAAGGTAGAGCAAAGAATTAATATGTCCTATCTGTTCACTTCATTATCTTAATAACATTTGTTCCTTAAACATTAACATCATGAATGAAAAAAAATATTGCTATGAAGCAAAAATTTCTATTGCTACAGGTTTGCTGTACAACGACTGTATCGTTTTCTTTTGAAAACCATACAATAGCAAGATATATCAAACTAATTTTAATGAAAACGAGGAGAACATTTTCAGAGTAATTAATCATTGGCCTTGGACGAAACTTAGCCATGGTAGGATTACTCCATTAATGATGATTATACTTACCGACAGGGTCTATTATATTATCATTAATGTATATAGCCCTTTACGTTTGTGCGTCGATGCAAATGATTATAGCTCGGGTTCGTGAAAATTTAATGAAATGTTCGCTGTACTTTATATTCTAAATTCAAGAGAATAGCAATTGAACTTGATTTGTGCAGTTCGTGTTTGCCGAATGGTTCAATACATCTTATAGCACTAGGAATAGCTTTTTCTTTCATGTCTTTTGTGATTAGTTTGTTCACTGTACTTTGGAAGGCCAAATCTTGTTGGTGAACCGTATATATTTGCTTGTCATGAAAATGATGCGTTAATCTCCATCATAACAATCCAGAATATGATTAATGTCCTTGATTTTTGAGTTTTTTTAACAAAAAGGATAAATGTGATGAAAATCTCGGAACAATTCGTCTATTTCCTAATGAAATTTATCAAAATATGTAACTGGGCATTGTGGTGCATGAGGGAAGTTTTAGGAATTGATGCAGAGGTTCGAGGTTCGACCCACGGTCGCGTCTTTTGGATGGTGAGACGTGAAAGGTCTATTTCAGACGTAAATAATCATAATCTGATTTATATGCTTCATTACTAAAAACCCCCAAATAACTCAAATTCGCTCATAATGTGCTTCCAACAAGGGTGAACAAGATAAAACATTATAGTAATATCAACAGATTTAACGAATTAAAGCATAATCATAGAAATGAAAAAAAGCTAAATGCATATCACAGGACAGCTGCTATATCATAATGTGAAGAAAAGTATGAAAGAGGTAAAACACAAATATAATTGGCTAATTCATTCTTAACAATTGATTGGAGGGTATATCAAAAAGTAAATTATATAAACTGCAAATGTGATATCAGTCTTAAAAGAAAACTTTTGAAAGAATGGAAAGGTAATACGCTGTGCCCCCTTCAATTTCTATTTTTTCACAACAGGCTATGGGAGAGTGCTGTCACCCTCCCCCAAACAAATAAAGGGCCCCCAAAATCTCACAAAAATCACCGCGCATACAATGTCGTTTTATTTGAACAGGTAGGGCTTCTGTGGCAACACTGCCCAGATCAAGGTAAATATGTGTTTTACGTTTATGTCGTTTAGATACTTGACTTGCCTTTGAAAATCCTTTCGTCAACAAATAAAAAAAAACTGTTTTAAGATGTCACGATGTCGCGTTCAACATTAGGGACAAGCTATACGAAACTATCTGTGGGACAACTTGTTGCTAGGAACGTCTGCGTCCTTGGTAACATGCATTGGGTGTCTGTGATAGAACAGTATCCACAATGCTAAACAGGCACTGGATCATTAATGTTCTCATTTTTTAAACACCTTTTATCTTTGCTTTGTATACATTCCTTGTGTCTGATCTATTATACACTATACTATCCTAAACTACATCGATATATTATATTATAATAATCTTTCTTTGTCCTATCTCCAGCAACCACCCCAATATCACACACTGTCAAACCGATGCTGTTTTAACTAATTGTTGTTGTATAAACACCTATCTGGTGTTAGACCAAAACCGAAACTGGCGTTGTTTAACACTTCTCTGGTGTGGACATATATAGATTCCAGGCTGGTGTTAAATCAACACCGGAGTTTTTGCAGTGTTCCAACCTGAATCAGCCAAATAGCAATGGCATACGTCAATTATACAGACTTCCGACATGTCCGATTTTAATCGATCTGCTCAATTCTTACCCCCATTCAACCTTTCATTCCTTCCTAAACATGACTTTCATCTTTAGATGTACTTACTTGAGAGCCAGTGGTTGGGTAAGAGTTCAGTATCGGGAGTCTGGGGGTTCTTTCCTAAAATGGCAACCAAATTGGAACAAGTAACCTCAAGTTGACTCATACATGACGCCAATTCAGCAGCCATTCTGCAATGTTCTGTAAATTCCTGCTCTTCCGACTTAAATACGATTCAGACCTTGCAGCATAATCATTCGAGTTCAAATTTGCAACTCAACTGCTTTTCGATACAAGTGCCTTACATATTCAACAAACCATTTCCAAGTGATAGGTCTGTGCTTTCTCCTCCACTTGATTAATTCTTTCATCTTCATTTTAACCATTGTTGATTATACTCGGCAAACAAAATGACAAAACAAAATAATATGCGATTATGTCGTGGCTTTATTCAATAGAGATGAACACTTTTCCGAATCTGGTGTCACAATCACATAAGTATAAAACATGGATATGAATACCTCTGATTAGAGACTTACATTCATGTATGTCTGGAACCAACCGATAGCCTTGGTTTAGCTCCCCGAAGGGGGGTTAAACCCCCGGCTAGAAGGCCCCCCTCCCAGAAAATTCAACGTTAAATTTCACGGCTGCTTTCCCACTGGTTCTCTGCTAGCCGGACAGGAATACCAGCACAGCTATTAACTACATGTATGAGCTATCGGCAAATCGGTGGATTACAGATGGCATACTTATATCATATAATATACATATATATACCAGCCTTCCCGCATGAGAACTTGGGTGAGGCCAAAATTTCACGAAAAATATAAATGTATACAGAATACCAGCCTCCCCGCCTATGAGATCAGGTGAGGCCTAAACTGAAAGTTCGAGCGTGACACCCTTACATTCAAATTACAATTGCGTTCCTAAAGTACTATGTAAAGTTATAAATAAATCCCCTTCGTCTAGGTACCGAATGAGGACCCGATTCAATATGAAATATTAATCAACGTACATGGCATCAAAGTGGAAAATCTAATAACTAGAGGCTAAAATATCATTCACTGCTTTACACACCTTGCAAAAGTGACCATTGTGGATTAAATAACATATGCCATGCCAATAATATGAGAACTCAATTCATGTGAATTACCAAAATATAACGAACACCCAGTCCCAAAAACGGGTAAGGGCGAAAACCCACCTGACCACAGACCAAAATAGATCAGAAGGATAAAATTCCCTTACGGCCCACATTTCTAAATACACGACGATCTTTATATTGTTTTGATGTGCGACCAGGCAAACTGCCCCCGGATTTGAATTCGTGTTTCGTTATATAAATCAACATTAAATTCATATAAGTAAAATAATTCAAATGTCCATATATTAAATAACAATTCCACATCCGTTATTCCATTCATAACGAGCTATACACTCCAATAAAACACAAATCAACTCTGAATGATACCTAGAGTATCTTCATTCTCGACCTTCCCCATTGCATGTGTTTAAACAACATTCCAACATTGTTTGACCCAAACGTAACATTTACATGGATGGTTGTTGGGGAGGAGGTGGGAAAATTACAAGCGAATATTTTGGACGTTCATCTCCGTTGAAAGCCAAGACTAAAATGAAGGATTTTTCGCGCCTTCACCTAGGCGCGCGCGCCAAAATATCGCGCTCCTTGCGCCCAGTATAAATTATTGTCAATGGGCGCATAAACAATACCGTCTGGCGCGCCATTGTGACGTATCACCTCGTCAACCGCGCCATTCCAAATTACAAACACCTTCATGACCTGGCTTTGTTCGCCGACCTATAAATCATTTTAAATCGCCGAGTCGTCTTTAAAATACATTATACTCGGCAAACAAAATGACAAAACAAAATAATATGCGATTATGTCGTGGCTTTATTCAATAGAGATGAACACTTTTCCGAATCTGGTGTCACAATCACATAAGTATAAAACATGGATATGAATACCTCTGATTAGAGACTTACATTCATGTATGTCTGGAACCAACCGATAGCCTTGGTTTAGCTCCCCGAAGGGGGGTTAAACCCCCGGCTAGAAGGCCCCCCTCCCAGAAAATTCAACGTTAAATTTCACGGCTGCTTTCCCACTGGTTCTCTGCTAGCCGGACAGGAATACCAGCACAGCTATTAACTACATGTATGAGCTATCGGCAAATCGGTGGATTACAGATGGCATACTTATATCATATAATATACATATATATACCAGCCTTCCCGCATGAGAACTTGGGTGAGGCCAAAATTTCACGAAAAATATAAATGTATACAGAATACCAGCCTCCCCGCCTATGAGATCAGGTGAGGCCTAAACTGAAAGTTCGAGCGTGACACCCTTACATTCAAATTACAATTGCGTTCCTAAAGTACTATGTAAAGTTATAAATAAATCCCCTTCGTCTAGGTACCGAATGAGGACCCGATTCAATATGAAATATTAATCAACGTACATGGCATCAAAGTGGAAAATCTAATAACTAGAGGCTAAAATATCATTCACTGCTTTACACACCTTGCAAAAGTGACCATTGTGGATTAAATAACATATTCCATGCCAATATATCTTATGACATCAGTGTTTAGGCGGCATAATTTGACAAATTACCGCCAAACGAGAATATATTTTATATATATGATCGGCCGCCAAAACACTTCATTTATTTTAAGCCTTCGTTCATAATTTACCCCAGTTTTGTGTTAGCTGGCCAAGCTAAATCAGTTATGCATAACAGGCCTCCAAGCCCTCCATCAATAAATTTAAATGAATCAAAATTATACATCTTTTTACAGCCCTTGACGTCGCTGTCTTCCATGACACAATTACCTGAAGGCTTGCATTCTTTGCCTCTATACCTGCTTTCTACCCATGACCAACATACCAGCCCCCTTTTAAACCAGCATGAAATGACATTTAAAAACCAGATAGAAATATTCAATTCAAGTATATGAAGAAATATCCATCTCAAGTTTAATGAGAGCATGGAAAACACTTCTACAGGTATGTATTCAGTTGTTGGAAACAATCTCCCAATAGAAATACAATAAACATAAACCGTGTCAGAACTTCCTTCACAATTAAAATCTGATTACCATGCACAAAACTAAACAAAACATATGAAGGAAGACAAGATAATATGCAACTTTAAGTTTCATGGTTTTGATACAAACCTATTGCAAGCTTCAAAATTGAAATTCATTGCATCACTAATTTTTGATAAGTTATCAATGGTGGCCGAACGCCATCGGTTTGACCTTATAATTAACAAATACTAGCATCCCAACATTGCTAAACTAGCAATGCATGCCGCACTGAGGTACTGCCTCTTTCTTGTTTCCCCATTTGCCATAAATTTATAACAGTGCATGATTTAACCCTATGCACACAAATAATTCAATTGTGGACAATCGATCAATAAAATCCAACCACGGCATTTAGCTAGTCACCTCACACTTAATTCCAACAAATACATATCATACCATTCCTGAGTTATAAATTTTTTTTTTTTTTTTTTTTTTTTTTTTTTTTTTTTTTTTTTTTTTTAATGTATTTTATAAATTATAAATTAAAATCTGAAACTGAAAACTTGAGTAACATCCACAGAATAACCCCATTGAATAATGGGGTATAACCATGATATTACTGAAGGCACTAAAACTAATTTGATGGCCGAACGCCATCAGTTTGACCATATAGTTAACACATAGTAGCATCCCAACATTGCTAAACCAGCAATGCATGCCGCACTGAGGTACTGCCATTTTCTTGTTGCCCCATTTGCCATTTATAACAGTGCATGATTTAACCCTATGCACAAATATAATTCAATCGCAGACAATCGATCAATTAAATCCAACCACAGCATTTAGTTAGTTACCTCACACTTAATTCCAACAAATACATAATTATACCCTTCCTGTGTTATAATGTATTTAGTAAATTGTTATGTTGAAATGAGATAAAATAAAAACTGAAAGCTTGCGTAACATCCACAGAATAACCCCATATAACCCATGGAGTATAATCATGATAATTGAAGGCACTAAAACTAATTTGAATATGAAACCTTCCCGATCAGGACTATTCGGTTAGAGCTACACTCCTCAATTAAATATGCTGTTAAACTAAGAACCAGTTAACATAAACTGGAATTTTACCCGGGATGAATCATTTCGATAATGTTTTCACATATCAACGTAAAACATGACTGCCTTTTTATTGTTTAATCATCCTCACCACATCCATGAAATAATTATTTATTTCAAAAATTAAATAACATCCGAACGAGTAGTCCTTCAAACGATAATGAATAAAATTTGAAGTGCCCTATACATTGATACATTCATATATGCTTATCCTGAATAATATGTTCCATTCTTGTTGGCAAAAGCATACGTACAAAGGGCTTTCTTCATATGTTCCACATGTTCAAGTTCCAATCCCATCCAAGTGAACAATATGGGGGACCTCATTAAAAGTCTGAAACTGAAAGCATGTCGAATTCATCCTCATATTATATGAACTCATCATTCAAGACAGCCCACTGTATCATGATGTTTCAAATATGATATTTCCCTGTTGCTTGAAGGCTAAAATGTTTGTTCACCAGTTTTTTGACTGAAGAAAAACC
Organism: Lytechinus pictus; assembly: GCF_037042905.1. Lineage (NCBI taxonomy): Eukaryota > Metazoa > Echinodermata > Echinoidea > Temnopleuroida > Toxopneustidae > Lytechinus > Lytechinus pictus. Next base: position 2,354,930 of record NC_087249.1, on the reverse strand, counting down.
TCTATTCCTTGAATACGTGTTAAAACCACCTTGTCGGTAAATTAGTTCTATGAAGATGAAGACGTTGACCACTGCTCCAATTAGTGTCATTGCTGGCATCAATACCCAGTCAGTTCTATTTATTATAAGAGCGTATTAATGCCCCAAATGACATCCTTTACTATGGACTCTAAGCTAACTGGTCAGGAAATAGATCCAACCAAAGAGCAACTCTTTGGCAGCCAGACTTGGAGCGTTCTAGATCATACTATACAGTAGTAGGTCTAATTGTCATCAGACTTTCCTGTCAGCCTACTTTGCCTCGCAGTAGCCCACTTGAATCCCTTTCATCCAAGGATCCGGCACTGCAAAAGAAAAGAAGAAAAAAGCCTGGGCAGAACACCAAATTCTATATCTAGAAACATTTCTTCATCTACTGCAAACACACAAGCACTAGTGAAAATCCTATTAAATAATTTGGAAGATTACAATCCTCACCAGTATTGGGGGGGGGGGGGGCTCAATTGAACCCCCTAAATGCCTATGGGGTTGTACCATTTATTCAGAAACAACTTGTAAAATATATATATCCTTCGCCCTCTTTATCGTAGCCTGCAATATACGCGTACTTAAATTTTGAGCTTTATACGAAACGAGCAGCTTCCCGAAACATCTGAAACCGCCTTAACAGAGTAATCATTAGTCCCGCTCCTTATGTTTCATTTATAACTGCTATTTTCCAATTCCTTACATTATAACCCCAACCAGCGATGCAATATCATCTGCATATATGTGCGTGTTGCAACTTCGACAATATTTCAAAACCAGATTCAATAAGCTTCAAATAATCTGTTTAATTGTAGACTATAACTTCTCTTATCATTTTTATTATTTGTTATTCTTATTTCAGTATTCGGTTTTACCTCTAGACCACTGCAGACATAATCAAGCCAAATTACTGCATCCAGCCCATTATATACATTTTCATAATCAACAGGCCACCAACACGAATATTTCACACGCTGTCCAATTCCAAGAAGAAGATATACTTTTTGGAACCTGGTTTCTGATTGAGCAATCGGTAAATTTCGTTTGATTGGCTAGTATACCTATATGGCTTATTGCATTATTAGGGCATCCGTATATTGTGTCCCCCGAAGCAACAAAGGGAAATGACAGTATGGTACAAGATTTCAGACACTTTCCAACACAGGCCCATGTCAATCGACTACATCAATTTCCACTGAATGCCTTCAAGGAATTAGCTCATAATTATAAGCTCATCATCATTATTTATTATTTTATTTGCCGCCTTGATCATGTATACCGATTACCGGTACCAAATCTATAATATATTATCATTATTTTGAATGATACTATCGATATTATCTCAGCTCAAATCAGTGACCAGTCAAATAGGCCTATTTGATATATATATATTGAACCATGAGGTGTAAGGTTCAATTCTGAAGCGCTTTGAGCGGTTAGAGGTTGATAAAGCGCTTTATAAAAACAAGTAATTCAATTCCAATAGGGCCTAAGCATTTATATTCTTTTATTTCCACAAGATATAAACCATACAAATTCATAAGAAATCAAGGTATCTTTTTAGGAGGCCCATACTACTAGTATTATAACAACTGCTCGTTGAACCCCTTGACTTCAATCTAAACTAAATTGGGGATTCCAAGCTAATTCGAAATTACATCCGATTTAATATTATGTGCATGGTAAGTTTACTTTTACCTGTACCATGTTTCCTCGAACTTCGAGCTCACAGTTCTACCAAGCATCGGCATTTAATTCATGCAAAGTGAATTCCCAAAATCAACCTCCTTTCAAGGCGTACATGTTTAAACAGAACTGCTTGGTGCAAGTGGAGGTATTTATATTTATAATGATTATCAAAGTGTATTATTACAAAATGCTAATCACACAATCATAATGATAAGCATCATCTGCTACTTTCCAAAATAATGACTGATTCAACAATAACATTTGAAAGCTGAGTAGAATCTATAATTATTACCACTACCGGTCTATCCACATAATTTTGCGACCAAGAACACAGCTCTCGCTGGCCAATAATCCAGAAAATGTCAGAGGTCAAATACTACTTTTACTTTTATAGGCCAAACTGAACCATCTGATAATAGGGTCTATCCCCAAACAGACATGTAAAACCGCGTCTACTGTAAGTAGATCTAACGTTAGGCCGAGCCTAGTTTTACTCTGTGGTGTCACCATGCACTGCTGCAGTGCAGTAGACTACCGGTACTTGTAAATTTATAACAAAGTGACATTTCCCACTCAATTATTTATCAATAATACCGAAAAAATTGAACTTTTCGCCAATCACTAGTAGACCCTCTATTATTCTCACAATTTTTTTATAAACGGTGGCTCAAAATTAATCATGGTATTAAATAGATCTTAGCCTAGACCATAACTAGGCCTAAGTTAAAATCAGCTGTTAGTGTTACTGTTAGCACCAATATAGACTACAATTTCCTTTTGATTTTCCATCGTATAGGCCTATACATATTATCGATACTAGCCGAAATTTTAGAACCGCAATGTTGGCATTCACTGGGCCAAATCCAAACCACCGGCTTCGAAATTGTATATTACAACCGTATTAACCATAGGCCTAGATCTAGTCATGCAGATGCAATACTATTACTAGGCTAGGGCCTACGCCTACGCTACGGTAACCAACGTTAAAATTGTTGAACTCATTCTCAAAACCTCCAATCTCCCTCATGACACACCTGGTTGATGGTTCAGACACCAAAACAAGTAGTCAAGTAGGACCAGGTCTAGGCCAGGCTAGGCCTGTGCTTGAATTTTGAAGCTGACCCCTCCCTTTTCCATCATGATCGTAATTAAAACACTTGGACCAAGTTTAAAATTAATTCCAGGCCAAGTCCAAGTTATGTCTAGCCAAGGATCTATGGCTTGACATTTGACCTACATGTAAATCCCCAATTGCGTTAGCAAGCCAAATGGCAAATGCCCCCCCCCCCCCTGTTTGCCTGACTACATTAACTAGGCCCTAGGCATTTGATTTGCCTAGCAGTAGCACAAACATGGGAATGGGATCTTCGCGTGCTAACGTATACGTAAAAACCTGGGGGGGGGGGGGGGTATTGAAGGGCCATGAAATTGAAAGAGATTTATGTCAGACTCAGAGCGTAACTAATCGACTTCTGACCAATAAAACTTTAAAAGAACATGATTTTTTTTTTTTTTTTTTTTTTTTAAATCTCAGAGTCAGACTAGGAATAGGATCTAGACAGGCCTACCTGCGCTAGTCTAAAGAAAGCTCCAAAAGTTATAAATCACCCCGATACTAGAAGTACTACTTGTACTAGCAGTAGCACTGTACGGTACTCTGTAGCAGGCCTCAACAAGCCTAACTAACATTTTTATAGGCTTAAGTTAGGCCTAGCCCCTAGGGCTAGGCCCTAGGCCTTGGCCTAGGCCCACTACTACTAGTACATGTACTATTACTAACACTAATCCAGACTGAGTCTAGCCTAGAATAGATCTAGATCTATTCCTGCTTCCGTACTCACCGGATAGGCTAGGTCTTGCAGAGACTTGAACTTGTAATATGTCTGGTACCGACCCCGTTCCGTCTGCTAATCCAGACCGTTGCCTCGATCGGCTCAGCCAGCCCACCTGCTTCACATCATAGTCGGGAGCTAGTAGTAGTACTAGTAGTAGTAGTAGTAGGACCTCTGACTACCGTAACATTCAATACTCATAATCATGATGAATCCCAGTCGACCGTATGTCGTTGAACGGAATTCCATCTAGCAGCTCGAGTCAATTTCTCATCGTTGCTGAAACCAAAAAGTTCTTGGACCCAGCCGATCTGCTACTGCTAGTGTTATAGCGACAACACGTTGCGTAGCTCCTCGTACCGTCGTATAATTATAAAACTCGGTTCAAAGCAGACGGTTAATCGTTAGGCCAGGCAAGAAATAGAGAATCCTCAAGTAATTCGGACAGCATTTACAGCTGCATTAAGCAAAATTAAGATGATTCCCGATCGATGATGGTTTCAACAAAAATTCTTGTAGATCTCGTTGTACTTTGTAGATTACGACGTCTCGAAAAACGGAAGGTCGTAAGAAAAATTACAAGCGAATATTTTGGACGTTCATCTCCGTTGAAAGCCAAGACTAAAATGAAGGATTTTTCGCGCCTTCACCTAGGCGCGCGCGCCAAAATATCGCGCTCCTTGCGCCCAGTATAAATTATTGTCAATGGGCGCATAAACAATACCGTCTGGCGCGCCATTGTGACGTATCACCTCGTCAACCGCGCCATTCCAAATTACAAACACCTTCATGACCTGGCTTTGTTCGCCGACCTATAAATCATTTTAAATCGCCGAGTCGTCTTTAAAATACATTATCATGTGACAGGTATTATTATGTAAAAAGCAAGTCAAGTAGTTCTTCACCTTTCTCACTCACTGATTTTGATCATCTTTATTATCTTTGCGCTTCTTGTTTTTCGTTTGGTGCACTTGTGTGCCATCCCTGACTCCCTTTAAGAATAGACTTCTTTTCATTAAGCATGTTAAGTATTTTCATTCCAGATACCTTAGGATAGTCGGTGAGGATAAATGGGGATCTTCTCTTCAAGTCAACCATAATAGTCAACCCAGAAAAGTGTATTTTACGAAGTGAATATGAAGCATAGTTTAGTTAAGATGGAATCAAAACAAGAGCCGTTGAAGTAAATATATAGTATAAAAACAAGGCAGAGTGTGGTGGTACACCCCGTGATACACCAGTACATGACTGCATTATTACATGCTCTTGGGTTAGATTATGATGATCTGTTGACATTTTCAAATTCAAATTAGGGGATTAGGTGTAATAAAAGTCATAACTGGACATGACGATCAATGAGTGTGGCGTATTCATGGAGGTATAATTCAGCGGTTCTGCCATTCAGAGGGTCGGTAACAATCTAAAACCGCGGCCAATCGCATTTATTGGCATAATGCGAAAACGATCTGGAGAGCAATGCAAATTTATTACAAAACAACAGAAATACGCCTATCAATTGCAATTTCTGAAATCGATTTTTTAATGACATATCAATATCTATTCGTGCCAAACTATGTAAATATAATTATGTACAATGAACCCTCTCAAATCATCTTTAAATAGGCTTGAAATAAGAGATCCAATGTGAAAAAAAAACCTCGATAATGATTGAAAATAACACCGTGTTAAGTGACTGTTTGCGTCATGTTTGGGTAAGATCCGGGGTCATATCGGTCGTTAAAAAAACTATGGGCTTTGCTCCCTTTGTTTATGATTCTTGACAAAATTTCTACATCAAAAGACGAGCTATAAGCAGATTTATCTCCTCTTAAGTCTGTAAACATCTTACATCGCCGTAAAACACAATCTTTATACTTAGGTGTGACGAAAAGTAAAAGAAGCCCCCACAATAGCTGCAGACTCCGGATGATGAATGACGAATCAAAAGATACAATGGCTAATTGAAGATGGAGCTTTGGGAAAACCAAAGAACTAAAACATATCGTACCGATGTCTATCTTCAGAACGGACGAAAATACAAGAAGGTATAGGTATAAACATGACCGTATGCACGGGGCAGGGAGTAGTTGTAAGTTGCACCGCCTCCGAAGTTTTCAAAACCTACAATATTATTGACGATTTTCACAAAACACGAAAAGTGTGTACCACCATGACCACGTTCATTTTTTTCTGATACACTATTGAAGATAATGGCGCCTTCTTTGTAAGCTCGGTCGCTGTACTCCGTCGATTGATATTATGTTTTCAAGTACTGAACGTGTTATTGCACCCCCCTCGGCCAAGGGGAAATTGACCCATGGGGCCTGTTGTATAAAACTTTTGCCATAAAAAAAAACTCTGGCAAATAAACAAAAACTCCGGCAAACAAAATTATGCCATCGAAAATTACACATTAAAAACTTTGGCAAAAAATTTACCAGAGTTTTTTTTTATGGCAACATTTTTATGCAACAGGCCCCTGTTTCAACCCTTTGATGTCGATGATAAGCGCCCTGAATCGTGCTGTTCATCATGTTCATTTAGATCATTTGCGTCCTCACCATGACAACAATTAAGGTTAGCAGCCAACTTGTAATGCTGAACACCAAGAAAGTATTATCATCATTATTATCTTCTCAAAGTTGGTATTCAAAGATTCTCTGCTCATGTTATGATTAGGAGAGCGACTTCACTTATTGATTATACCTACATAATGAATTTGTTTGTACATGGAAAGAGACGTGATTGATTCGGTTTTGATGTGTAGGTTCCTTCAAGTGCCTTTGAGAGTATCGATCAACATGATGACTTGATTCATAAAACATAAAAGGGGGATTCTTAGGCCACTGGCATGGTCAACTACGATAATAAGGAGTGACAGCTTTCAGAAAGGGTATTCCTTTGAAAGCTTGAAGTAGGTAATTAGGCCATTGTTTTCTTTATTCTCATCGGGAAGAGTATGGTGTACTTGAAAGTATAGGGACTTAAAGCAGATGTGGTATTATTCAAGGGCAAGTTTAATCATCATCCTCCCTTGTCAACCTAAAAGCCACAAACATGACAAGAGACTCTTAACATCTGTCGAATAATAGACGCAATAATGACATTCGATATTGACAGAACTCCATGTCAACATGCTCATATTTATCATCAAGAAAATTTCTTCCCAACACAATCGTTCTACTTTCAGATCTTGCACGTCTCTGGACCAAAGCTGTGGAATAGCATATAGCCTTCCCCAATTTATCAGTAGAGAAGAGACCCAAACAACTGTTGAGTCTTACCTGAAGACCTTAATTTCTGTTCCCAACTCCAACATCATCGCAAGAATAACATAATTGTAGCACTTCTAGGATAGTATTTGAACTGAGTGATGCTTCTAAGCACTGTTTGAATACATTGAAACTTGTGAGACATTTCCTTTTTTTAGCAAGCGACATGAGTGCCCAACTGAGGCAGATACCGGCGCTATATAGAACTCATCATCATCATCTGAAGTTACGATTTGTTACCATGAAAACATATTACCTAACGAGGTTATAAATCTATTAAAATGCACTATCCACACCTAAGTATCTTTATTGACGTCCCATTATCAGAATTGGGAATAAATACAAATTCCAGTTTTATTGTCGCTCTTCTATAATTTCGAATTCAGATTAAAGCGACACCTCATTACATATAATTTCTCACATAAAAAAAAATAGATTCTCATGACATATCTCGTTTTATAAACTGAAACGAATAATAATATTAATTGAATTAATGGCAACTGAAATAAATATTTTGAAATCAATAACTCCTAAGAAGAGGCGTGTTTTAGCTTCAGGTGGAACATTGACAATGGCCAATTTCACTCGAAAACGACATTACAGTCAAACACTCTCAATGTCATTATCGAACTTTTGTAATAAGTTGAACCCATTTTTTTTATAATGTGAATCAAATTTGTTTTTGTCACTCTGATAAAAAAAAGATACTCATCGCCGCGCATAATCTGATGAAAGTGTGAGGAAAATCATGAATATTTAGGAATAATATCAACAATTGAGGAAAATGTCCGTTTAAAATTCAACCGAAAAAATCTCTCAAGTAATATATCAATCTTATGTAAATTTACTTGTATTTCATATTTTCCACGTGATCCACTGGATTTTATTTTCTTCAATAAGGCAATTAACACACATCAACTTCAATAGACAATTTACAAGAAGAAGAGGATAAAAAAACAGAACACTGAAAAATATATGAAATATTTCTTACCGATTTAGGATGTGGGTTATTAGCACGCCCGTGACAGATGGGTCCAGGGAGAACTCCTAGAAGTTGTCTTGACATTTTGATGAGTTGTTGAAAAGTTTCTGTTTCGTAGATGCCACTTTCCCTTCAAGCTGGGAATCTTTAACCGATTTTCTTTCCTACCGCGAGATGTTTAGCTTTAAAATTTGAAATAATACGTTCTCAAAATATCTGTAATACCTACATTAAAAAATAAGATTTTTGAAAAAAAAACATTTACTAATAAAATAGTTAGTGTCGGTGCCGAATTATGACGTGTCTCCGCGCCGCACGCTGACCGAGCCTCGACTCGTCAATACTCGCAGATAATTGCCTTCAGCTGAAAATGTTCCGATCAGCTTTCGTCAGCTTTTTCGAGTCTATACCACCGGTGTAGATTTCACCGATCAGAGACGCCGCGCCCCGTTGTCCCTAGCAGCAGCAGTAGATTGATATTTTAATTACAATAGATAAATCGCTCGAGCGGAACAACCTCCAAACCAATCACGCTTCTCAATACCAGAGAGGACTCCTTTCTCCAGAAGCACGACTCGTGCATGAGCACACAAAACGGTGACGATCTATAGCAAAGAAGGGATTCCAGTCTCAAAGTAATTCCACGCCCACTTTGCCTCATTACCATGAAAACGTGGAATCAATAGCATGAAAGGAAAGTCAGTCGCGTTTAGTGATAAACACAAAGTCCAGTCGTAGTGAAAACACAAAGAAATCGATATACTTAATTGATCAGAAACACTTCATCACAAAAGAATTGATTAAAATCATTATGTGTGGGTAATAATCAGATGATGTATGTACAATAGAAAGTTGTTTTTACGATGCAGCTTTCGCTTTCTGAACCGTGTCATACTAAGTTTAATTGAGTTAAACATTGATTTTCCTTTTCAACATTTCTGTTTCAGGTCAATAAATACCAAGTAATGAAGACGACTAAAATGAAAACTCACAAAATGCATTGTACGTGTTTTATATTCTACATTTTTTCTTCATTTTTTGGGGGTTATTTTTTAATAATGTTTTTTTATGTATGTTACTTAACTGTAAAGGGTCATTTTTAATAAGCCATTATTTGTGCTTTTTTGTGACCCTCACTATAAGTATTGATTGCATTGTATTGATTTGTATATATATTGTTGTTTTTTAAAGTAGAAATAAATTGAAATTTAATTGAACATATTTTTTGCTTTTCAAAGCATTAAACTTCAAAATGTATAATATTGCCTATAATAAAACAGTTCTCAATAATTTGATCAGACAAATTTTGACGGTAAATATGACCAAAAAATATTCATTTTTATACTATAAGATAATATCACATGCTTACACACTGTCACTGTTATTGTCACCAAATTAATTTTGGGCATTTTGGGGGGTCATATTGCTTGTTTATTCATTATAATAATATATGCTGTACAACGCATGTCCAGTAAGTATAACTCTCAACACCCATGTCTTAATATGTTTCCTTTTCCTATACTGCATCATGAGCTTTTGCTTATAAGGGTTACTGGAGTATAAATTATGATCATATCGATATTTCTTTATCATTTATTAATTATGATTGTGAAAGATGAAATACATAGACCTAAAAAAATCCAGAACATTGGGATTCCCTCTCTTTTTTTTGGGGGGGGGGTGATTCGAGAAATTAGAAAGTTGAGATTTAAAGAAATTGGGAAGTTGTTTTTAGAAGAAACTTGTGGGTTTTCCCCCTATATCATGGGGGTTTGGCGATAATCTCGACAAACTGGCAGTCCCCCCCCCCCCCAAAAAAAAAAAAGGTGAAACATTTTGTAGCGTAATTTCTGGACGCACTGTATAGTTTGCATTTTAACGAGCGGTGCAGCCAACCATGCCCATATTCCTTCCGCCATAATTCAGGTGGGGTCCAAATTTCTCGGTCCATTTTTGGTTCAAGGTGACGGTTCTCTTGACTAATTAGTAATGCTTCACCAGTGGATTGTAAAATTTATTATTTGAAGTTACCTCACACCATTATATAAACATTTCAACCACACAATAAATTAACATTTGGGGCTTTATTCCAGACTACTCTATTCATTCTAACCAAACAATAAAAGCGAATTTGCTAATGAAGTAATTAGTTAGTATATCCTTGATAGGTTACTGTTATATCCATAACATAATTATTCAATCCATTTATTTCTTTCTCTTTCTTTCCATTTATTTCTTTCTCTATCTCTTTCTTCGATTCTTTCTTTCTTTCTTCCTTTCTTTTTTCCTTCCTTCCTTGCTTTCTTCCTTTTTTAATTTTATTACTTTCATTTTTCTAATGGGGGGGGGGGGGATGTAGTCCATTTTTAAAATCCCAAAGAAACTAGAATAAATGCCTCAACATACCAAGTTTTGACAGTTAACTACAAGGACGAACAAAATAGAGAATTTTAACTCCTCAATGAGTTTATTTATCAATATTTCAAATTACAAATATTGCTTTCACTTGTGAAAAAAAGACATTGGTTCTGTACTTCAAAACGATTTTCAAAAAGGATCACACTCACATGAATGAATATCAAAAAGAAATAACAGCCAACAAAAAAGCTCCACATAATAGGATACTTCACAAATCGTGTTTTACTCCGATGGTAAAAAAGGACTTTGGCAAACTAAAATATGACAATAACAACTTTTGTCAATAACCACACAATGCAATATGTGTATAAGCCTTTTGACAAGGACTCGCGACTTGGTTATATTCCTTGTCAAGTAGTGGCTGAGACAAGACTAGCGGCCGACAAAGAGAGTTGACAAAACCCTAGTGAGCAAGAGATCATGTGACTTTAGTTTAAAGGCTTGATATGTATCAGAGAAATGCTTAGAAAAAATAGAGAACAAGTGGAACGCCTCTAGCAGTCTCGCCTGCATACAGCGATTGGTATAGCAGCAGTGCTGAATTTGAAAACAGCTATTGAATAATTATTCACAAAAGAAAACATTCATATGATAATAAAATACGATGTCCATTGACCCAAAATGACCTTTGACCATGATCATGTGATCTAACATGTGTGCATAACAATCATTTATACTTGATTACCCTTAATGTCTATGTTTCATGAACTAGATCCATAAACTTTCAAAGTTATGTCAATTCAACAAAATTATTCCCCCACCATGACCAAAGTTCATTGACCCTAAATGACGTTTGACCTTGGTCATGTGACCTGAAACTCGCACAGGATGTTCAGTGATACCTGATTACTCTTATGTCTAAGTTTTATGAACTAGATCCATAAACTTTCAAAATTACGATGGTAATTCAACAAATACCCCTAGCATGCCCAAAGTTCATTGACCTTAAATGACTTTTGACCTTGGTCATGTGACCTGAAACTCAGGCAGGATGTTCAGTAATACTTGATTACCCTTATGTCCAAGTTTCATGAACTAGGTCCATATACTTTCTAAGTTATGATGTCATTTCAAAAACTCAACCTTAAGTTAAGATTTGATGTCCGCCGTCGGAAAAGCGGCGCCTACATTGTATAGTCTCGCTCTGCTATGCAGGCGAGACAAAAATGAAATTAATGCAAGGTCAAATATGTACATGAATTCAACCATGCAGCCAAACCTATATAGGATGACAGGACAAAATAGAAGTAAATGATAGGTCCTTTTAATACAATACTGAATGATCTCAGTTTCAAAAAGCTTGAAACAGAAGTTCTAATATATCTAAAGTTTGAACAAATTTTATGAGACATAAAGACGGAACATCTCCCACAGAGGATCAAAGACATCGTATCTGCAAAAGTGAATTTTTAAATGGACGGTCATGGGCAATATTAAAACAAATATACTATTCTATGAATATCTAATTGAAAATAATATTACAACAACTGTCAATCTCGTCTGCATCACACATTTCAGTGTTGGCTTTCTGACAGTGAAATGTCCAATATTGTTTTTATAACCATTAACTGATTCAAATTTAAAATAAAGAATAGGCTATTGTTAATAGTTTACTGACCAGGGCTCCGTAACACAAAGATTAGCGATCAATCGCTAAATGAACTGACCAATCAATATCAATGTTACACGCGCATTAGGTTTAAAATACTGACCAGGGACCAATCAGTGCGGTTCTTTCATATTTGCGATTCATCGCAAACCTTTGTGTTATGGAGCCCTGGATTGACTTTTGACCTTGATCCAGCAACCTTTCACACGTGATCGGTGATATTTGATGCCATCTTCCCAACTTTCAAGGACACACTCGTGATCGGTGATATTTGATGCCATCTTCCCAACTTTCAAGGACACACTCGTGATCGGTGATATTTGATGCCATCTTCCCAACTTTCAAGGACACACTCGTGATCGGTGATATTTGATGCCATCTTCCCAACTTTCAAGGACACACTCGTGATCGGTGATATTTGATGCCATCTTCCCAACTTTCAAGGACACACTCGTGATCGGTGATATTTGATGCCATCTTCCCAACTTTCAAGGACACACTCGTGATCGGTGATATTTGATGCCATCTTCCCAACTTTCAAGGACACACTCGTGATCGGTGATATTTGATGCCATCTTCCCAACTTTCAAGGACACACTCGTGATCGGTGATATTTGATGCCATCTTCCCAACTTTCAAGGACACACTCGTGATCGGTGATATTTGATGCCATCTTCCCAACTTTCAAGGACACACTCGTGATCGGTGATATTTGATGCCATCTTCCCAACTATCAAGGACACACTCGTGATCGGTGATATTTGATGCCATCTTCCCAACTTTCAAGGACACACTCGTGATCGGTGATATTTGATGCCATCTTCCCAACTTTCAAGGACACACTCGTGATCGGTGATATTTGATGCCATCTTCCCAACTTTCAAGGACACACTCGTGATCGGTGATATTTGATGCCATCTTCCCAACTTTCAAGGACACACTCGTGATCGGTGATATTTGATGCCATCTTCCCAACTTTCAAGGACACACTCGTGATCGGTGATATTTGATGCCATCTTCCCAACTTTCAAGGACACACTCGTGATCGGTGATATTTGATGCCATCTTCCCAACTTTCAAGGACACACTCGTGATCGGTGATATTTGATGCCATCTTCCCAACTTTCAAGGACACACTCGTGATCGGTGATATTTGATGCCATCTTCCCAACTTTCAAGGACACACTCGTGATCGGTGATATTTGATGCCATCTTCCCAACTTTCAAGGACACACTCGTGATCGGTGATATTTGATGCCATCTTCCCAACTTTCAAGGACACACTCGTGATCGGTGATATTTGATGCCATCTTCCCAACTTTCAAGGACACACTCGTGATCGGTGATATTTGATGCCATCTTCCCAACTTTCAAGGACACACTCGTGATCGGTGATATTTGATGCCATCTTCCCAACTTTCAAGGACACACTCGTGATCGGTGATATTTGATGCCATCTTCCCAACTTTCAAGGACAAGGAATATAATCTTTAAAAACACCCTAACCCCTGGTTAATTCTTGATACTGATATGGCAATATAGTCAATGACTCGAAGTTCATTGAGTAAAAAAGACATTTAACCTGAAATTTACACAAAAGGTTCAGTGATCCTTGATAACCTTGATTTCCATGTCTTATTAGATAGGACCCTTTACTCGTCAAATCATGAAATTAAAAGAATCTAAGCTTGGACTTAAGATTTTGATGTCAAGGATGATGCCCTTACCATGGGATGGTGGCGAGAAAAAAAAACCTTAGCCAACATACGACAGAAAATACAAACAAAAACAACAAACTGGTGAATTGTACATATGTGAACTAAAACGGTTGATTTCAAATTGTGCTTTAAATATCAGGGCTCATCATTACACAAATAATTGCCACCAATTGCCAAAATAGCACGGACTGGCCAATCAAAATACTAGTAAACGTGCATAGTGTTCATACTCTCAACCTATTTAAATATAGTTGTTTGGTATTTGCAATTGATCACAAATCATTGTGATACATCAAATTCTTTAAAAACATTGACATTTCATTAATGAAAAATATTCCCTTGAAATCATTCTGACTTTGTGCAAGATCATTACCAACCATACCTGAAAAATAGAAATATACAAAAAATTATCATTTATCAATTAACATTCAGCATTTTTTTCAACCAATCTCCAACAAGATTAAACAGTTCAAAAATATGCTAAATGATTCCAGTTCAATTGCAACATATTGATTTCCTGTAATTACAATACTTCTATTTAGATTGAATTGCAAAAATTAATCTTATACCCAGACACTCAGAAAGAGCAACATGGATGCCATTTATCATATCCTCAAGGACGATTATTATTAACATTCTTTATTCATGGTTTCAGAATAAATATCATTCCGTGTTCATGACCAAACTTTTCATTATTCAACATCATTCTTTCATCTGGATACAAAATAAAAGAGACCACTGTAATCATTTCATTTCCAAATTACTTTCCACAAGATAATGAATGCATGTTCACAAGATGAAGTACAAAGCAACTTCATCTTTGATGAAATAAAGGATCCCTCACGTTTCCATATTTTGTAATAGAGGGACCTTGGAGGATTAAAATTGTAGTTCATACACAAGTCCCCCCCCCCCCCCGAAGAAAGGGATAATGCATAGGATCTCTATTACATCAATACAACATCACCCCCCCCCCCGTATCCCGGCCAGTCATACTGTATTATTAACATAATATGAAGCTTTCTTTTATTTTAACTGATTGTGAACACACCACAATTACACTTCCTTTTTAAACACAATAATACTTAAATATGACGTGCATTAGAGGGCAATGGAGTTCACTCACCTGAAATAATGAAAAACACACATAAAAAAAAATCATCTGTATAGAGCCAGAGTGAGATAAAACAATAGAATGCAATTACATTCATACATGTTAAAGGATATATCCACAAGTACAGATAGGTCAACACAGTGAGTTAATATCTATCTGACTCTATACAGGACCTGGTATCACAAAGTTTAAAGATTGATCATAGGTTGATTTTCATAATTGATTGCATTGATAATTATATGCAATCCATCATACCACATCAACTGTATGATCAATTACCAAGCCTTGTGTAAATAGACCCAGATGATGTGTACTGTCATACAAAGCTTATAGAGTACCAATGGTGACTAGTGTATCTTGGGTTTCTTAGCAACGTAGCTTCTTACGGTGTCCTTCAACATGCTGAAGTTCTGCGAGCAAGACAGAAAATGAAAATCAAGAATCATTTAGTTTCAAGCATGTGTCCAGCAAAATAGATTGAAATGTGTACAATGCCAACATTAAGTAGATAACAGCCACATAGTTTAGATACAATATGTTGTTGTATGTGTAGGATAAGGGAAGTAACGACCAAATTTATACCATATAAATCCAGAGATCATTATGCAGGGGTGTGAGTGGTCACAAATAAAAAGATCTGAAAAAAGCTGAAGAGTGTTGAAAAAGTCTGAAATAGAAAGAGCTCCCATACTTTTTGTACAGAGGAAGGCCAAAAATAAGCTGAAATTAAGCTGAAAATCAAAACAAAAAAAATCTGAAATCAGATAAAAATCTGAACTCTCACACCCCTGATTATGCTGATATCAAACACCTTGAAATATAAGAGGGGGGTGTCAAGTACAAGACATTTTTGACAGAAATGGACAAAATTGGAATGTGAACTGTCTGAAAAAAAAGTGGATGTGGGCAAAGTGAATATCTCAGTTTCTTGCAAATATTCCTTGTACCTTGTAGTCATTTGCATTATTTAATATGAGACAAATCATTTCACGAAGATAAAACTTATTGGGGGTTCGAGATCAATATTTGATGGTATTGGTCAATTGTTTATCAGATCACATGGAATGGGGTGATAGAATGAACTTACTTGCACTGTTAGATAGATGAGCCCAAGGTAGCTGGCTATGCCCGCAGCCAGGAACAGGTCAAACACAGCTGGTTTTACACTGAAATGATAACAACATGACATACAAGGCCTCTTCAAATGTGTTTTTTTTTATGTCATTAAATTTGTAAATGTCTTAAGTGTAAATGGCATTTGGGTGTTCAAGGGGTCTTGAAAACAGCAATACGGTAAGTGAACTAGTTAAGATTTAAATTCAGAAAGCATGAACAAATTAGATAATCAATGCAAATAACTCACAAACTGTGCATATATTCATCTGTACGCTAAAAAACACTAACATTTAGAAACATTTAACTTCTTACCCCCAGGAAGAAAAAAGGAAAGTGTATAGAGGAATGCAAAAAAAATATGTGCAGTTGCTGAGATATGGTCAAAATATGCATGGCATTTCTCCTTGGTGGCCAGTCTCCTCCAAGCAAGAATAATACACTGTCCCACATGTCCTTATCTGGGTGGTAAACTTGGATTTAATGATTCCCAAAGTTAGGTTTATGTAAATATACTAGCTCTAGATCAATGATGACAACTGACTGATCTTGAAGAGGTTGGTCACAACATAATTGTTGCTGTGACAACTTGCATTAGCTTTTGATCCCAAAGTTTATATAACATCAAATAAGGGTGATATTTCTGTGTTGGCATTCACCACTTGATTTAATTCAGCCGACAATGATAAGAATAGATATCACTGTCCCCCCCTCAGATCTCGGCCGTTGATTGTGCGATCGCCGTGAAAATTTGCACGTGCGTAGAGCCGGATGTAAACTACAAGACTGTATAGTAAAATTTTCAAAAAATTAATTGCTTGTATTTTTTTTTATTAATTATGAAAATTTTAAAATTTGCCATAATTTTTGTTTTTTGTGCATGTTTTTGCCTTTAACTCACTTTCTATAGCTAGGAGAATGCTAATTTTTGATGAACATATAAATTTTTACATTTCTAACAAAAAATCTACAAAAAATTGCCGAAAAATAATCAATTTCCTATGTATCTTATTGTTTTTTTAAATTCTTAAGTATTTCTTTGTTTTTTTCAAAGCTTTGGGTTTTTTTCGATGAACTTTGTCGGGGTTCCCTTTTGCGATCATAAATAAAATAAATCCATCTAAACCAAAAAAGGAAAAATAATCATACATTTATGATTTTTGGTTGAAAACACAATTTGCATTGACTTTGTACACGTTATCACGTTTTTGAGCAATTTTGGGACCAACATGTGCTTACAAAATATTGCGCAAGATTTGGAGGTAAAAAGTCAGCAAGCAGCATGGTAGAAAAAATTGTGCTGCGGCATAGTGGAAAAATTTGTCGAGGTGGGGGGGGGGGGGGGTCAAACTGACCCCCCCAGTTTAATAAGGGTTAAAGCCAAAGCAATCCATTACATCTCAACACATTAACTACTGGAAGTGGATGTTTTCTATACAGCAAATGTATTAATAAAAAGATAAGGGTCCGGCTGCATAAAAGTTACTATTATGGTAACTTTGCCATCCAATGGTAACTACCATGGTAACAATGACCAACAGCCAATCAGAATCAAGGATTCCATGCAAGTTACCATTGGATGGCAAAGTTACCATAATAGTAGCTTATATGCAACAGGGTCTGCTAGGATTTAAATGCTTAATTCAATGTGATAATACTTACTTGTAAGCATGCACAGTGAACTTAAGACCATCGTAGAAAACATACTCAGGTTCCCTGAAAATATATAAAAGATATAAACATAAACCCTCAAAAGATGATAATAGGGATGACTGTCAGAAATTGACAACTAAGAAAAAAAAACTATTGGCTTCACACCTTGTTTTACTTACAGATAAACAAAAATTAACGATGCTCCCATTCTACATTACAATAAACATTTTTTGTATGGGAAAACATTTTCATAACATAAGTTAATGATAACAGCTGAATAGGTGAAGCTGGTGAATTTGCATTGCATCCAAAGGGTATTGATGATTAAAAGTTTATACTAAATATTTTCTATGATACAAATTGTTTGTAATAATGTGTAATAAAGGGGGGGGGGATCTTCTGCATTGATGCTTATAACTGCATTAACCATTTCAACATATTCATATTCAATCTATACTTCTGATTCATTTTATACCATATTCCCTGTATGTAATTTTGATTTTGTTTTTACATCATAAGATTTTCAGTGGTATACATGTATATTCATGTATCTTTTGTTTTATGAATTGATGCTTCAGTTTAATGCTGATCTGTATTAAAAACCAATACAAAAATGAATTTGTAATTCAGCTGTCATTGTCAGTTTGATATAGCATGATCTTACAAACCTCTTATCTGCTTTGATGGTTATTCGTTTGACATCTTTGAGGTGCCTCGAGAGGGCGCTCTGTAGTGTCTGCAGTAAAGGTTGATCCTTGGTTAATAGCTGTGCTGACCTGGGCTCAGATGATAAATACTTTATCCAGGCATCTATCGAGTCCTTATTCACATCCTGGGAATATGAATGAACAATAGAAGGATTAAAATGGGCATTGACAAGTTCAGTGTGGCCAAGTTTGATGTCAATAAGTTTGGTGTTGATGAATACAGTCCGAACTCCCTTATCCAGGCTCCCCTTATGCGGATCTTGCTGAGTTTTTTTTTTTCAATCTAGTATGTGGGGAAATGATAATGAGATGTCAATCTGAAATCAAATTCCTACCCAAACTCTCTTTGATTACATACATTTTTCAATATAGTCTTCCTACAACCACATTTTTTTAAATGAAAATATTTTATCAAAATTACCAAAAGAACTTCGGATAATTTTCCAGTAAATCACGACACAGCGCAACCATTTTATCACATTCTCTCTTTTTTTTTGGGGGGGGGGGAAAGACAACACATGCTTCGCTAGGTAGCGTTAGGCCACGATACGGACAGCGCCATCTATCATGTTTGAGCCTACAGTCAGTATAACAATGGCTGACTTTGCGAAGCTGCGATGCCCGCCGCGATGATCACATTTTCAAACTTAGTTTCATCGAGTCATTCTCTTTCTATCAAGGTATGCTCAATGTATTCCTCAACCATTTCAACAGGTAAATTATGATGAAAAAAAAATGATGAAAATCCATATTTTATTGTTCGAAATAGACATGAAATGAAATACTCTGAAAATCTGTTTTGCCCAATTGATCTTTTAACATCTTTTGGTCTGACACGGCCAGGGTTTGAACCCTGACCTCCCGGTTGTAAGGTGGACGCTCTACCAACTGAGCCAACACACTGGTATCCAAGAGTTTTGGCAACCAATCAATTTCATTTCCATAAAAAAAGCGCCTATAAATTGCAGACACTTCAGTGAATACTCTCTGTGTATGCCCACTACCATAGATAACGTGTAACTACCATTGGTGAGGATTTGATTTGAGGTGTATTTGATATAAGGTCTCCCAGATCGGGATAAATCCCTTATCTGGATTGGTGCTGGTCTCAACGTGTCCGGTTAACTGAGGTCGGACTGTAGTGCTGAAAAAAAGTGTTGATGTTGATAAATTTGGTGTTGACAAGTTCAGTGTTGAGAAGTTGACAAGCATGCTATTGGCAAGTTTGCATGGCCCTGGAAAGCAAGAGCACCCCACCCCTCTTCAAGAATTTTCTGGAGGAGGGGGTGCTATGTTTATTATGGTGACACAACATTTGCTCCTGCGACATTTGCTCCGGTCTTAACATCTCAGACGGCATAGGGTTAGAGTTAGGATTGTAATAGAGTTTGGGGTTCAGAATAATGCAAAGATTAGGATTATAGTTTTTTTTTAGTTTTGGAAGTTAGATTTCACGTATGGCTTAACCTGCAGAACTTACATCAGAGCAATTGTCACCGGAGCAAATGTCATGGAACCGTTTATAGGCAGCACCCCTGGATATCAGATTGGTATGCACAAATTTAGGAATTTGACCAAAATCTAGTTTTATTTTAGGAGAGAGAATCATTTTTTTTACCTGCTCATCATTTTTTTTTCCTCTTCAAAAGTCGTTCCTAACCCCCCCCCCCCCCCGCAAGTTTGTGTTGACAAGTGTTGATAGCTTTTGTTGGTGATGCCAATGGGGTGAAATACATGAATTCAACACATGTCTCAATCTTCCGTGAGCTCCTTACTAAATAATTGCATTAGCAGAGTTGGAAGAAACTGCAAGATATGTTCATACTGATATCATTATACCAAAAGGGCTTCAAAACTTCTTTTCTGAAAAGAATACATTATTATACAATGACCTACATGTAGTGATATATCCTGTGCAAAGCACATACAGGAATGTATAGAAAATGGTAAATTTTCATATTTTTACTTCTTTTTTTAAGTAACCCTATCTAGGCCGGGGTATTTTGGGAGATCAAGGGAGGGGGGAACCTCTGAAGCCCCCCTTGAGTTTTCAGCTGTTGATCGCACGATCGCATCGAAAATTGGCACGCAGATTGTCTGGGACATTATCTACAAAACTGAATAGTATAAGTAATTTATTTCAGGCAAATTACTATTAAGTGATTATGCTAATTACTATGCAAAATCATACTTTTTCCTCTAACTCCCTAAATAAAGCTCCAAATGTTCTTATTTTTGGCAAAGAAACTCTTTGTGGTGTTCTTAGCAAACGTACGTACAAGAAATTGCGATATCAGATCAATTTCTTTTGTATTATATTTTTTTTGCAATTTCTTATGTATTTCTCTTTTTCTACCTTTTGTCTTTCATTGTTTTTTGATGAGCTTTGTCAGGGACTCTTTTGAGATCATAAAAAAACATAAATCAATTTAGATCAGCAAAACTAAAAAACAAAATTTGAATTTACTTTGTATACAAAATCACGTTTTTTAAAGCAATTTTTGGTCTGACATGCACTTACAAAATGTTGCGTAATTTCGGAAACGTGTACCCGGGCATCGCAAAATTGGCCGCAAAACTTTATATAAAAGGTGAGCGAGTGGCGGAGTCAAAACATTTTGTGAGGCAAAATTATTGTACGAATCGTTGAGGCCCCCCCCCCCCCCCCCCCCGGCCAAGATAGGTTTAAAGAGCAACCGTGATGGTTTTATGACATACAGTTGAGGCCAAAACTTTACATACACCCATGGAATTCAGTGAAATTTGTTCGCTTGCTAAACATCGTAAAATTTACTATATCTTCAGAAATATAAATACTTCCATGACGAATTTGGTACCAAATGAAAGAGCGTATTAAGCTCTTTCACATGATTGGGATGCCATTGGGATTAAAGTATATTTGAGGTGGAATTTTCTTTCTCTTTCACATGATTGGGATGCCATTGGGATTAAAGTATATTTGAGGTGGAATTTTCTTTGAAGAACTGTTTTTGTTGAGTTTTAAATTTTAATTTATCTAAAATATGAAGATTTAGGGGGTAAATATAACAACTAAATATTTTTCAGCTCCTGATGACAAAGCAATGTGATGAAGGGGCAGGACATACTCATTTGTTTGATATCTAATTTGTCATGATAGCACAAATATTTTATAAGATACAGTAAATGTTATGTTTGGCAATTGTCAACGTTTCTTTGAATTTCCTGGGTGTAAGTAAACTTCTGGCCTCAACTGTACATGTATTGTCAGTGGAGTGAAAATACCTAATTTCTAATAGTTTTGAAATTCTTTGTTCTAAAACTAAGATAATATATCAATTTTAGAACTTAGAGTAACTACAAATAAAAAGAGCTTTAAAAAGCTGAAATTAGAAACTGTGTATTGTTAATGACTTCAAATAAATACATGCAAATTGATTGAGACAATAATAGCATACTCACATAGCCATCAACAAAGACCTCCATATCTGAGGATCCTATACCAAATATATGATGAGCAAGAGTTTCAGCGATGATCTTCACATTTCTTGCAAGCTTATTAGAATCTACCCTGGAACTGAAATGATAAATACATTATACATGTGAATCTGCCAAAGTTAAATTTCTTGTACAAGAGAAATATCTTCAATTTAGGCTAAATTAAACATAACAGACACAAATAAACCATAATTTCCATGTGTTCTGGTCTGGAAAGTTGATCCACTTTGGCAGATTGTACATGAACATACATGTATATTCATAAGTGTTGAAAGAATAAATCCTACCAGGTACCCATTCACCCCACCGAGG
The DNA here is from genome assembly GCF_037042905.1 of Lytechinus pictus. Lineage (NCBI taxonomy): Eukaryota > Metazoa > Echinodermata > Echinoidea > Temnopleuroida > Toxopneustidae > Lytechinus > Lytechinus pictus. The sequence goes on along the minus strand of NC_087249.1, from coordinate 2,333,007 downwards.
TCAAGTGCAGCACAATGTGGGTAAATTTCTTGCTGAAGGAAAACATGCCATGGCTGGGATTTGAACCCACGTCCCTCTGATTGAAAGACGCGAGTCGTAACCACTAGACCACAACACCCCCATCATTTTTTCAGATTAGAGTAATTCATTTGGAATATATTTATTGTATATTTTTTTCACTTATCATTACAAGCGCAAGACTAATCACTGCAATGGTATACTATTCATTTCCATCTGTGTGGCATTTCATATAGCTGTTCTACAGCCAAATACACTATGGCAAGAAAAACAGATTTCTCAATAAATAAACATCAAATCTGTGAAAAGTTGGAATATGTAAATTTTGATAAACAACTTTTTGGGTAACATAAATTTTTGGTAAAAAGTTAAAATTTTGTAAAAAATAACATTATTTGTACATAACTACAGATTAAAAGAAAAACTGGGATGACATTCACTGTGAGCAAAGCAGCACAAACACAAAATTCACTGTTTTGTAGCTGTTCCATGTACTCTAAACTCAAGGGAGAAATCTAAATTGATAAAATTCACCACTATCTAGTCGTTCCATGTACTATATATTTAAGGGAGAATTCTAAATGGACAAAATTCAGCTTTCTAGCCGTTATTCAAAAGGGCTACAATACGGCTATAAATGGGAAAGAAAACAGCTACAAAAAAAAATTGAAAACGGCAAGTTGCTCACTGTGACTTCAACACAGACTGTAAACTTACCCATCATCTGTAATGGTAGACCTTGAGGCACTGTCATAGGCAGAGAGATGAGAAAGGGTTCCCGCAGGAAGTCTTTGCATGCTAAACCTTTCATGTTCCCACGCCAACCAATCATCAGCTAGGTTAATACGCTTATGAACCATACCGAACTTCATTGCTGGGTACAGGGACCTGGTAACGTTTTCAAGACCCTGGAGAAGAGATGATGGTTTATAGGGATGGGTCAGTGAGGTACAGTTAATTCACAACATTGATGGAAATGATTTGCAAGATACCGCATTATCATCTATACAGAGTGAGTCAAAAAATTGACACCTCACAAATCCCCAATTTAAGGGGAAAATATGTCATGAACATATAACCATTATATATGGCCAGAAAGAGTATCTTCTTCCAAATAATTTTAAACCATATTTATGTGGTATGTCTTTGCACTTGGGCAGAGCTGCCAACCACACTTGACCAAAAATCCTATTATTTCACCCCAAAAATCCTATTTTTAGGCAAAAAATCCTATTCATACCCGTCGTGTACTTTCCTACTATACATCTCATTATTTTGTTGTGCTCACTGTAATTTTTACATCCGACAGGCAAGGTTCCACATTAACTTTTTTGGTGGTGGCCCGTTCGGGCCACCAAAACCTTCAAATTATTTTTGTTGGTGGCCCAATATTAAAGTTTGGTGGCCCCACCAAAACAGAACAGGAAAAAAAGTAAAAAAGTAAAAAAGAAAAATTAAAGAAAAAAAAGAAACAAAAGAAAATTAAAAAAAAATTAATAAAACAAATTAATAAAAATGGTGAAGGGGGAAAAAATGAGAAGCCATTACAAATATTTTTTAACAGCTGTATGTAGCAACAGTTTAAGCCAATTGAGCAAATAATTTTCACTCACCTTTTGGGGATGACACATTTCTATTTTTATAACCTTTATTTCGTTTGTATTATTATTTTTTTAGTAGAAACATATTCTTTAATCAGGCATATTCAATGGGAAGGGGTATATGGTTTAACCACTGTCAAAAAAAAAAAAAAAAAAAAAAAAAACTGTAAAAGTTATATCTGGAAAAAAGGTGTGAGAAAAGTCCTTTACTTTGTTTGCCAAAATGTTTGAAAAATTCACATTTCATATCAATGAAATGCCTTCCCAAAGTATTTTCTTTATGAAGAGTGATTTAAGAAGTCATTTATAAACAAAAAAGAAAGAAACTGTCTGCTTATTTTTTGCTAGAAAAGACGCAGCTTCGAAAGAAACCAAGTATCAACATACATACAAATGCACATGTGGGACTGTGATGTACTCACCTGTGTTTTTATGTGTATTAACACATTTGGAAATCGGTCTTTTTGAGTCAAAAGAGAGGTCATAATTCCTGTTTTTAATGCTTGCAGATAATCAGTTTACACCAGATTTGAGTAATCTGGACTGTAGAAGGGCATTTCATTGGTGTAAAATGTGACTTTGACATAGATTTTCAAAGTTCTGTTGAAGATTTCTTAGCAGCAACATTTCGTATCGTAGCTCCCCGAATCTGAATAAGCTGCTATGCGCACAGATAGCTACATGTAGCTGCTGTGGTTTCATGCAAAGCTCACGCCAGCCGGCCGGCAGGATAATAGCTACTGTATGCTATAGCGGTAAGGCTATGTACTGTCATGTGTGTGTGTATTTGTGTGTAGATCAACAAAAAGGGCGCATGATGAATTGGTTGCAATTTGAACTGTATAAAGTTGATAAATGCGTGAAAAATCGGAGGAAAAATTGCGCTACTTTGAAAATTATTGGTTGCCCGATTCGGGCCACCAAAACTTAACATTTTTCATTAATGATTGCCCGAGGTGTATTTCTGTAATGTCGAGCCTTGCCATAGCTATATTTTCAAAAAATCGTATTTTATCTATAAAAATCCTAGTGTCGTATTTCAAGTGAAAAATCGTACGGAATACGACAAAATCGTACTATTTGGCAGCTCTGCTTGGGTAACCAGGAGATATTTTTTACTGTGATGTACATTTTCATTTGTGCCAATGATGGCATAATCCCACATGAGTTAGTTTGCAAATCCCCTTTCAATGTAATTAACTTGAGAATTGACACTTAAAAGTGTTTATCAAACAATTCTAATGTTAATTATTTAAACTGTGTTTTGCAATAGAAATTAATGCAACCATTGTAGGATTAGAACATCATTGACATCTGGATTCATTAATCAAAGTCATGCATTACTCTGGTGCAAATCACAATTTACATCCATGCAAAGAATACCTACAGATTATCCAAGTGTGAAGACATACCACATAAATATGGTATCAAATTATTTGGGGGAAGATACCTTTTCCGGCTATATTATAATGGTTAATGTGTTCATGACATATTTTTTCCTGAATTTTGGGATTTGTGAGGTGTCAAGTTTTTTTTACTTACACGGTAAAGAGTGTTTTAGCGATGCATAAAAAATGCCTATCTTGGTCTGCATCATTTGCCTATGCAATACGAAAGCATACTGAACAAGGACAGAAGTCTGATGAATATCCAATAGGCTACTGTACAAAATTTGCTGTTCAATATGGTACTGTATTGAACAGTCTTTTGCGCATGCGCAAAAAATACAACGTGCACACCATTCAATGCAAAGTACTGCACATGTGTACAACCCCCAAAAAGTACATGCCCCTCTTCCAATTCGTTACTAATTTGAATGTACAGAGTCTATAACAGTTAGGGTGAAGAGGGTACCAATAAAGGTGTATTACATTGTGTAGAGTTTGGAATTTTACATGACGATTCATTCTGATTGGGTGGTCAATCAAAATAAGATATCTACATCTTTCTTTTTTTCTAAATTCCTTGTTCCAAGCATGCCCTGCTGAAATTTTTCACAACAAAATGTCTGTAGCTTTCTGATACCACATAACGCCATTATAAAGAAAATTAGAAACATTATTGAGGGCAATATTCATATTCATATTCCATATTTCCAACAACAAAAAAACCCCAGAATGATAAAAATATATCTTATATAACTCACATCATTTACCTTTTACCAGAGGTTGAGATAGGCTTGAAAAGCATTGAAATATACAGATGGGCAAAGTAGACATTAAATTAATTGTGCAAATCAAACAGATCCTATCCTAGGTGCATTATTTCCTCATTAATCATTCTCTGTTTAGGGGGTTTTCCCCTTTGTATACAAACCTCCAATATTTGATGAGATTCTGAACCCTCCTTAGGTGGTTTAGATACATGTAAGTAGAGTTCATCACTGGCACCAATCGTATCAAGGCACATCACATAGGATACATCACTCAACAGAGAAGATTCTAACAAAAAATAACATTTTTACATAAGGTTAGAAAAGCACAAATTTATTCTATCAACATCAATGTATCCAAATGCAATAAATTCAGTACATCAATTAAGAGAGATGCTTAGATAATAACATTATCAATCATGTTAAGCAGGGCCCATTGGGAGAACATTTTTTCGGAACTGAAGTGGCTAACCTGGGTTAAATATGACATTATTATTTTTATTATTGGGAGAAACAAAATACATAGAAAAGCAGTTCATCAATAGCACCAATAGTATCAAGACACAATTATTCTATAGAACATGCTTATGCCCCAATCAAGAGATGATTTCAATAAGAAATTGATGTAATTTCAACTGAATAGGTTCCAAAAAGCCCAAATTTAGACATCTTGCTCTACAAAACATTTTCCATTTTCAATGGCCATTGAAAAAAATAATCTATCCATCCATTTCGACTGGAAAAGAATTAGTCCTGATATCAAAGATTGGATTCTGTGGAAGGCAACTGAGGCTATCTGAATGAAGAGGAAGTTTAAGAAGTTAAATAGTCAGCATCCCCACTTTGGTGTTACAAAGTCTTCAGCTCTTCTATATCCTGCTCCAAACATCACACTGCATACAGCACCATACTTGCTCTGTTAGCTGGTTCAGGTTCAAGGAAAACCTTCTGGCCTATAACCATTGCCAAGTTATGGACCACATACCATATCCCAATGATGCTTTATGGAATTGCTGCCATAAGAATCACTTGAAATCCAGGGATACTATACACTCAGCACAGGCCTTCCTCTTCAAAAAAGCTCCTTGGACTCCCAAAAGCACAGTCACCCAAGCTTTCACCAATATCCTATTACCCTTCCTTAACAAACCACTGCCTCAGACACATTCTAAAAATCAATCAAATTCGTACAGAGAAACTCCTCCAACTCTAATCCCTACCTGCCGATAACCCCTGATCCACAAATATCGGTGAAAGAACAACAAACAACTTATGCAATTTTCAGACGAATTCAAGTTTGCTTTTTCCTGGTTGACTGTATTGCAATAACAGGGGTTACTTCAATCATGTATAATGTGAATCTGAAATGTAAAGCAACAAATACCAATGTATCCAAGAGTCTCAAAACTTTATTCTTCTGTCACAAAGAAGTTACCCCCCCTGCAATTCAGCAGAGGAGTAACTAAGAGTCACAAACACACAAAACAAAATGCCTGCTCCAACACTACAGGATTATAACATTAGGGGCCAACGAATTCAAACAAAAACCTGCTTAGAACTCTACTATTTTGATATCTCTTCTTGGTTTGTTAAAGATTGTAAATATAAAAATGTGAAAGAATTATGTGGATAACAAAATATAGATATTAAACTTGCAATTTCATAGTCGTAGACACTAAATACCTTACAGATGCATTTCTTAATTTTAATGGTCTACCAATTTCTGTCAAATAAATAAGAGGCAGTCAACAGTAAAATACAAGAAACCTGATGATCAACCGAAAACTGAATGTAGAAATAGACCTCACCTTGACTCTCTAGCTGATCTTCAATCCATCTTTTTGTTCCATGATAGTTGAATTTACCCCCACCAGACAGGAAGAATAGCAGGTTATACCTAAATAAATACAAACACAATTGAATTCTATTTGAACCTTACCTATGGTGACGCTACAAGGAATGCAGCATGTGTTTACATAATAGGAAATGGCATTGTGTGTGAATAACATCTGAATAAAGAAGTATTTAGAAAGATTTGGGTCCATTTGGATAATTTGACCTCATAGGGTCTATCCAGGATACCAGTGTTTCCTGTACAGTTTCTTCTCAATAAGACAGACTCTGGAATCAAGAAATAGGCTGCAGAGCCCTTTGAAGATTATAGCAGAAGTACAAAAAGAAAAGTTTTCAAACCTCTCTTTAAGTTTTGGTAGCCCCCCCAAACAAGTGTCCACTTTTCCAGTTTATTACAACATCATATGGAATGTGTCTATCCTAAAACTGATATGGTGTGGAAAGTATAAACTGGTTAACTGAGTTTCTTAGGTACATCAGGTATTGTGATTTGATATGAAAACTAAAATTTGATCAGACGTTATTAGGCACATGAAAAAGTGTCACTATGTGCTTTTTGATTGAAACAATTATTATATTTTTCATTATAATGACTTGTGCAAATTAGATGAGCATTTTCCCATTTTTAATTTATTTCCCTCAAATAGGTGTTTTTACGTCAAATCTTGGTGAAGAGCATTGTCAACACTATAATTTTCTTTTAAAAAAATTCAGTTCTTTTTTGTATTGCCAAATTCTGTGTTCTATAGTTGTTTTTTATAGTTAGTGTTTTAATAGCTAAATTTGTTCCAGAATTTTATTAACAATTTCAATGAGAAAAGTACAATTCAAAGAGCTTAAGATGTGAAATTATATGTATTTTGGGACAATTTATAGAACTTAATATATTACATCTGCTGGTATATTTGTGGACTTGTGACAAAAAATGAACCATGACCAAGCAACAATTTTCCAAGTTTTCATAAATTATAGGTACCAAAAGATAAACACTTCTGGAAAGAAAAAAAAAACCTTGTCTAATGGCATGTTACAATGCAGGGTGGTTACATCGCATTCTCAAATTTCACGCAAGGGGGGGAATCAAATTTAGTGACATAACTGATAAACATATGAAAATCTTTCAAATATAACTTGTAATCACAAACAGTATACAATTATTCAACCACTGACAAAACCTAAAATAACTTATTGTGACATCAAACTAGAGAGAAAAAATAGTATTTTCTGTAAAATAATTTTTTTCAAGATTGGCAAATTGACATAAAAATTAGCAAAGTTTTAATGCATGGAGAAAATAAAGTCCCAAACACCAGTAGGTAATTGATAATTTACTTACTTTGCATGAGTTCTAGAGCTGGTATAAAGCTTACTGAAAAGTCTAGCTAACTCCAACAAGGCCACTACACCACTACCATTAGAGTCTGCTCCATGCGAAAGATGCTGAAATATCAAGAGAATTAATAAGAACTTTCATAAAAGGAGATGTTGAAGTTACAGTGCAAGATATAACAATTGGAATCTACAACTGTGATAAAGTTTCAATAAGGGTTTTGAGTTTTCGGTGGACAGTTGCAGGAGGAGGAAATGGCCAGAGACATGGAAGAAACAAATGGAAGAGGGATGATGTACCGAATCATGTTAAGTGGAAAAGGGGGTAAGGACGATACATGACAGTGTGAGGTGATCCAACCACTCTTGTTCAACAAGGACAAATACGATTTCATACTTTGCACTACTGACTGACTGAAATCATCGTCATTATCTAGGGGGAATTATCGTCATCATCTAGGGCGTTACGATGGCATTTAAAGTCATGCACATTCAAATGCCAATGCGCGTATATCAATCACTATTGAACACCATATCTTATTGATAGACAATCTGGTCACACGTACCCCTAAACCTTACCCTGTGTCCAGCAGCCCTCGCAGTAATCCCGAAGGAGGGCAATGAATTTTCTTATAAAAAAAATCACCTTAGACTCACTAGAATAGTGGGGATTTCTAGGGTAGCAAATCAAGTGAGACTCAATTGCCTTCTCACCTTGGGCTACAGCAATGACAGGTGCCCTGTAACAATGCTTTGGAACTGATCATAGAAATTACTATTATGATTGATTATACATCATAATCAATGCAAGCAATCAATCATTAGGCTTTGTGTTACTGGCCACTGATCAATGTGCTGATGAGTCAAAGTACTGTATACAAGATGAGATCCTGTGTTACCCGAGATATCACCTCCATATGACAATAAAGACCACTCAGCAATGTTTCCACTCAATCTTTAAAGCAGTCTTTATGGCTTATACTAGAGTAGGTTCTTCTTTAACCACTACCATACAGAAAAACGCCTGTCTATATTGTTAATGCTAAAGTCTACAAAGGCCACGATTTGAATTCCCTCCAATTTTTTTTTCCAATCAAAAGATGAATCTATATAAAACTGCCTACAAAGACCACCTGCTCATAAAGACTACTCATCTTTCCTCCCTTGATATATCATTATGAACAGGTTCTAATGTACTCATCTTTTTTTCTTGATATATCATTATCAACAGGTTCTACTGTACATTTCTTACCGGAGCAGCACCAAAGGCATCGTAGTGAGCAACAACAGCTAACGTTGGTAGCTGATCCTCTACACCCTTCCCTGTCAGCTGACCCTGTACCAAAACAAAAGCCAAGGTTAGCTAGCTCCACAAAGATTAAAGAAGTACATTTAAGATTATGAATGAACTATGCTAACCTATACATAAATCATACTCTTTGCTCTAAATAAAGCTCCTTAAATGCTAATATTTGGTGTGAAAATGTTCTTTGCTGCATTTCTAACAATTATGTCCGAAAATAACTTTGGATTGAAAATCAATTACCTAGGTATTATATTGTTTTTCAAAGAATTTCTTATGCATTTCTTTGGTTTTCTACCTTTTTGTTTTCCTTTGTTTTTTCACCAAATTTATCATAGAAGCTATTTGAAGCATAATCATACAAAAATTAATTGATTTCAGCTGATGAAAGTAAAAATAACCATATATATATGAATAAGATGAGAATACTCCTTATACACAAAATCATGTTTTTGAGCACTTTCTGGTCTGACAAGCAATGAGAAAAATGTTGCGTATATGTATTTAATGCATACTTTCATAACCACGTATCCGGGCGTTGCAAATTTGATCTTAAAAGACAAGTCCACCCCAACAGAAAATGGATTTGAATAAAAAGAGAAAAATCCAACAAGCATAACACTGAAAATTTCATCAAAATTGGATGTAATATAAGGAAGTTATGACATTTTGAATTTTCGCTTAATTTCACAAAACAGTTGTATGCACATCCTGTTTGGTATGCAAATGAGGAGACTGATGACGTCATCCACTCACTATTTCTTTTGTAATTTATTATATGAGATATGAAATATTCTGATTTTCTCCTCATTGTCAAGTGAAACAGTAATTAATTCCTCCCTGAACATGTGGAATTAGCATTGTTTAATACTATATGGTTCAGTCAAGTCGGTCCCTATGGTCAAATCTGTAAAAAATGAAATATTGTATAATTCTAAAAATAAAAAACAAAAGAAATAGTGAGTGATGGACATCATCGACTAACTCATTTGCATGTCACTGAGTTGTGCATATCACTGTTTAGTGAAAAATAAGCGAAACTTTAAAATGCCATAACTTTCTTATTTTACAACCGATTTTGATGAAATTTTCAGTGTTATGCTAGTTTGATTTTTCTCTACTTATTCAAATTAACATTTTGCTGGGGTGGACTTGACCTTTAAAATAAGCACAAAACTTTAAATCAAAAGGCCAGCAAACGGCGTGGTAAAAAAAATTCATGCAGCGGAATGGTCACAGAAAATGTTGAGGGAGAGTTGATCTAAATCCCCAACATTTTTTGGTAAAGGTGCTACGTGTGTTTACCTGAAAGCTGATGATATTACCATCCTTGATAGGTTTGGCCTGAGATCCAGACACAACCATCTGGAAACCATTGGCATAAACTGCACTCAGAAGGGCTGTAAGATACACATGATCAAATCATTAGTATCAATTTCCTTGGACAGTAACTCTAAACTATGTAAAAATATGTTTCCATCAGTATTATTGATGTGTACGTGCAGGGTGCTACATAACTTTTTTGAAGCACTTGCCCAGTCGGGCAAGTAAATTTTCAAATAGTTGGAAAATACTTGCCCGAATATAGATTTCACTTGCCCGAAAAATCCTTCCAAACAAAGTTTTGTTGCTTCAAAACAAGTTATAGCCTTATAGTTTTACATTCCATACCATTGACGGCTATAAAAATACATTTTTCAACATGACTACTGATGTACCTTGTAGTTGTATTTCTTTTTTTTAATGATTTTTATCTTGAACATCATGACAAAATATATGGTAAATATGCTCTTTAATTAATTTCCTAATCTCATATATTTTCCATATATTTTGGAGGGGACTAGGACACACAATAAAAAAGGGGAAAACACTGGAAATAACCAGAGAAAAAAAAATAAGAGAGGGGGAGAGAATGAATGAAAAAAAAGTAAGAAGACAGAAAGGACGAAGAAATAAAGGAAGAAAGAAAAAAAAGAAATAAAGAAAGAGAGAGAATGGCTGCGGGGAAGAGAAAGATGGAAAGAAAGAAAGGAAGAAAGAAGGGAAAGGAAGAAAGAAGGGAAAGGAAGATGGAAAGAAAAAAAATGAGAGGAAGAGAAAGGAAGGAACGAATAAAATGAAAAAAAGAAAGAAAAAAGGTAAACAGAAAGGAAGGAAACGAGAGAAAGGAAAGAAGGAAGAAAGAAAAGGTATAAGGATAGATGGAAGGAAGGAAAAAAAGAAAAGATAGATACAACGAAAGACAGAAAGAAATGAAGGAAGGCAGAAAGAAAAAATAAGGAAGAAAAGAAAGGATGGATGGAAAAAAAAAAAATCAAAAGAACCAAAGACAAAAAAAAAGGAAAATCAGAAAGAAAGGAAGAAAGAAAGAAGGAAGGAAAGAAAGAAAATAAAAAAAAAAATGAGGGGAAGAGAAAGGAAGGAAAGAAAGGAACAAATAAAGAAAAAGAAAGAAAAAAGAAAGAAAGAAAGAAAAGAGAAAAAGAAAAGGTAAAGGATTGATGGAAGGAAGGAAAAGAGAAAGAAAGAAAACGAGAGAAAGGAAAGAAGGAAGATAGAAAGAAAGAAAAGGTATAAGGATAGATGGAAGGAAGGAAGGAAAAAAAAAGATAGAATGAAAGACAGAAAGAAATGAAGGAAAGAGATGAATTAAGAAAGACAGAAAGAAAAAATAAGGAAGAAAAGAAAGGATGGATGGAAAAAAGAAAGAACAAAAGACAGAAATAAAGGAAGGAAGGAGAAAGAAAGAATGAAAGACAAAAAGAAAGGAAGGAATGAAGGAAAGAAAGAAAAGAAAGAATGAAAGGGATGAAGAAAGTATAAGGAAGAAAAAAAAAGACAGGAAGAAAAGTTAAAGAATGGATGGAAGGAAGGAAGACAGTAAGAAAGAATGAAAGGAAGGGGAAAGTGAAGGAAGGATTAAAGAAATAGGTAAACAAAGGTTGGATGGAAGGAAGAAAGAAAAAAGATAGAAAGAAAAGAATGACAAAAAGAAAGACAGCTATAGTATAGTAACAGAAAAAATGAACAAAAGAAGGAAATTTAAAGAAATAAAGAGAGATTCAAAAGATGGAAAGATAGGCAGAAAGAAAGAAAATAGAGAGGAAGAAAGCTCAAACTATCCAGTCATAAATAAAGAAGAAAATTTTATCAATTTCCTTGGCTAAAAAAATAGTTACGAAAGAAACCACGTTTATCAACATACACACAAATGCATATGTGGGACTGTCAAACAATGTATTTCAGTGTGTGCGATACAGACGATCATTCGAAACCCGATCTTTTTTAAGCATAACAGAAGTGAAAATTTCTCCTTTTACCGCTTACAAATGACAGAGCTACCACCAATTTTTAGGAAATATGGACACTACAAGAATTTTCATTGGTAAGAAATGTGAATTTTGACAGTTCTGTGGGAGATTTCTTCCAGAGCAAACTTCGTTCGTGCAGCACCGTACTCCGTATAAACTTTACTACATGCATCGGCTGCATGGACTAGGCGCTAGCTAGACTGCCATTGATTCTGTGTGTGTGTGTACGTCTCTGAGCTGTGTGTTTATTGCAGAATATGGCGCAAATTTTGCAATTCGAAAGAAGAAATTAATATTGCTTTTTTTTTGTCTCTTTTTCTTTTCTATATTTTGATGGTGAAACATGGGGAATCTTTCTAAAAGATAATTTCCAGAGGAGAATTTTGCTTGCCCGATTCGGGCAAGCAGTTTTTGTCTTTGCTTCAAAACACTTGCCCGACTCTAACTTTTACTTGCCCCGGGCAATCGGGCAAGCGCTTATGTCGCACCCTGACGTGTATGCAGCATATGATCCTCAGAAGAGCATCCAATATCGTTCAAAGAGAAGCCTTGAACTAGACTCAGGAAAACATTAACCCTAAAAGAGCCGGGTTATTTGGACTTTTCTCACAGCTGGGGGGGGGGGGGGGCGTCGATCACGCAAGCGCCGCAAAAAATTCGCACAGAGGTAGTGTGCAATAAAATCTACAAGGCTGTATAGTTAATTTCTTTGAAATAATAAGATTTTTCATTTAATGAATTAATTATGCTAATTTATGCATGAAATAAAACATTTGCTCTAATCAGCTATCATACACCCCTAAAACTGCTAATATTTTATTAACAGACTCTTTGTAGGATCCCGATCAAATGTACTTCAAAATAAAATTGGTATCGCAATTTTTTTCTTATGTATTTTAAATTTCTTATGTATTTTCGACTTTTTGTTTTTTATTGTTTTTTCGATGGAAATTGTTGCAGATTTAATTCTGATCATAAACAAAACAAAATTAATTAAGTTTAATCGGTAAAAGTAGAAATAAGGATACATTTATGAATTTTGGCTAAATACACAATTTGCATTGGATTTGTACATGAATTCATGTTTTTGATCAGTTTTGGGTCTTACGCACTTACATAATGTTGCATAATTTCGTAACCGTGTACCTGGGCATCGCAAATTTGGTCTCAAAAGTTGTGCAAGATTTGAAAGTAAAGTCAGTGAGTGGCGCGGTTGAAAATTTGCGCGCGGCAGATTTATTGTGAAAAATTTAGAGAGGGGAATTCCCCCCCCCCCCCCCCCGGGCCTTTTAGGGTTCATCCACAAGTGATGCACTGTGGTAATGAAATCAATTCATAATGGGGGTTGGCCTGAGATGGCCAGAATCACTCTAAAATAATTCCTGATGATAAGAGTATAGTCCTGATTCACAATAGCTACAATAAGGAGAATTCTGCAAATCATTCTTTTTTCTTTATTTCCATAAGACACAATAACAAAAATTTCAAACAAACTTGCAGTAAAATAACACGTTCCATGCTGTCAACAAATGAAGGCAATCTTGTCAAACTCTTTTATTTCAAGATGTCAGTTGACTTACCCTGTGCAGCTGATGGTGCTTGGTCACCACTGACTGCTTGCTGGATATCACTATGAATGGACAATAGTTCTTCATCCTCTGATGCAAAGTACACTGGCATGGTGGTCTCCTGCTCCAGCATCAAAGGTTCTAACTCCATCCATTGCTTTAAAGAACAACAAAACTCTAATTATAAACTAATATCACAATGAGATTTCAATCTAAACTCAATCCTACGCAAACTCCATTTGATTACATATATTTCCCAACATAGACTACCTACAACCACATTATTTTTCATAAAAATATCTCACCCAAATCACCGAAAGAAGTTTTAATGTAAAGCAGTATAAACATGATTAGATCAGACCTGCCAACCTCTGGGAATGAAAAACTGTATTCTGTGATAAAAAAAGTGTATTTTTCCCCCAAAAAGCGTATTTGATAATAAAATGCTTGGCGCACTCACTCATCGTGGCGCTCAAGCTGCATGCAAGCTGAAATGCACACTGCTCTTGCAAATGAAAATAAAAACATTGAAACATGTGTATATCTTCACCCTGGTTTTAACAAAATGATTGAAAAAAAAAACAAGTTACCTGAAATTACATTGATCTAATAACCATATTTGTCTACGTTCTATAAAAATAGAGACATATAGAGATGATTTTTCTCAATAAATTACGATTTTGTAAAAAAATAAAAACATACTAAATACTCCTAAAACGCAGGTCTGTTAGATGTCTAATACAAGGTCTACAGTAGACCTATATTATCCAATAGAAATATGAGATCTAATCAATCTCATTTGCATATTAATGAGCATTAAATATTGTGGTCTAGGGTCCTCATTTGCCCTATCGAAATGGGGCAAACGAGGCCCCTTGATTAAATCCTATTATGTGTGGGAACATGCAGACCTGCCAACTACTGGGAATGAAAAATTGTATTCTGTGATTAAAAAAAATGTATTTTTCCCCAAACAAGTGTATTTCATAATAAAATGCATGGCGCACTCGCTCATCGCGGCACTCAAGCAGCATGCAAGCTTAAATGTGCACTGCTCTTGCTGATGAAAAAAAAAAACATTGAAACATGTGTATATCTCACCCTGGTTTTTTAACAAAATGATTGAAAAAAAAAGCAGATCTGTACTTTAGATCTAGTCGTATTCCTCATTCCAGATCTATTTTGGTTATTTGGTCTACAAATCAAATGTTGTATAAAATATATATTAAATGTTTTGTTAAAATTCATGCAACCATTCAAACGTTACATTCGGTTGAAGCAGTCTATTCAACTCTGCTTGGCAACGTTGAATAGACTATTTTGACTTGCACGTACATGTAATTTTCGTAATGATTACACTCATAAACATTGAATATTTGTATAATTGTGAAGCAAAATAGATACTTACATTGAGCACATCCTGTGGTGCAGATGTCAAAGACTCAGGAAGCAAGATGACTAATGCCCCTGCACCCTGCTCTATCAACTCCCTGTAACGATCAGCGGTCACCTCGGACAGTCTGGCAAGGATGCATCTCCTAGTGACCATCTTAGCTGATATTGGCCGAGCTTCCAGATTGACCAAAGTGTTCCGACAGCCTATAATGTAAGCAAGAAATGTAAAGTGAGACATTCTGCCTCATAATGTGATGCCTCAAAATTTTTGCGATAAACATTTCATATTTGAAAATCGCTGCGCATCATTCCAAGAATATTTTTCCTCAAGTCTTGCACACAGGGTAGGAATTAATTTTTTTTTTAGGGGCTACTTTTGTTTTTACATTGTGGCTACCACTGAATATCTTGGGGCTATTTTCGAATTCATGGGGCTACTTTTTTTTATCGCATATCAGCAATTACCTTTTGACATTCCGAGACTCAATGTGATGCCTAAAAGCTCAGAACATGTTTAACTGTAATTACTGTAGGCTACAGGCCTTACAATAAACAACAGTGATCCCACCAGAGCAGTGGCGTACATAGGATTTTTCACAGGGGGGGCAAATTTGTCCGCCCAAAAATGTGACAAGCAAAAAAAAAAAGTCTTCAACCACAAATATAGGATTTCGTACCAAAAAGAAAAGAAAAGAAAAAAAAAAGTGCATGGGTTGTGACTCGTCGGGGGGGGGGGGGGGGGGGGGGGAAGACTGCCCCCCCTGCCCCCGCCCCTCGTACATGTAGGTACGCTATTGCACCAGAGTCGCCTTCAGCTTCACACACTTCAGATTCGAGCCAATCGAGGCCCCAAGTCCAAGACTTTATTGTCGATTGTCTCTGTACAGTACTGTTTCTTTTTCTGTTTCTTTTTTGGCTTATCCTTCTCAACAGTATCTCGATTTGGAGAGGCTTCTGGCGCTGGCTCTGGCCGTTTGGCAGAGCCAGGTTGAACTCGAATTAGAAACTTATCCATCTCGCACTCCGACTCGACGATGTCGATAATCAGCGGTCACAATCACCAGCTGATCGCATACAATTCTGTGCATGCCTAGTACACATAATATACCGTACGGTGCACGTGGTCTCGTTACCAGCTGTGCAGTCTAATCGTGCACGCGTACATGTACATAAGCCATGCGGCAAGTGCGTCAACAATTCTAAAAACCCCGTGCTAAAGACTATGCGTACTCCGCATCCCATATTGCATTGCGCGATTATTTACAATTGGAAGCTTCCGGTATTACGGAAGGTTCGGATATTGCATCGACCGTTCAACTTAAAGCTGGCAAGGGCGATATAAAAGATGCGCTTGCTCCGCTGCCGGAGAACGTAATTATGTGAAGTATTTTTTATATTGTCGATGGTATTTTATTGGGGCGATTCTGAAATAAATAGTCGCCCCAAAGCATTGTGTTTTGAGAATTTTTAGGGGCGATTTGGGCCATCATGGGGGCAAAATCGCCCGTCGCCCCGTGTAATTCCGACCCTGCAAAGTTGCGCAACTTTTGAGTCAAAATTTATGATGCTCGGGTATGCGGTTTTAAAATTACGCAACATTTAGTAGTACATTTCAGCCCCCAAAATGCTGAAATACGTGATTTGATTTTTAAAAGTGAAAAAATAGGTTAAAAAATGTCTTTGGTATCAGTTGCCATGAAGAATATGTACAGCAAAAATTAGCACTCTACAAGCTTTAATTACTGAATTAGAACAGAATATATGATTTTATGAATAAATTAGCATATAATTAGTTCATACATGTATAAAATGAATTATACACAGTTCATGTCATTTTTCTACCATCTTGTAAATGTTTATTGCCATATCATAATCTTTTGCAGAGAAATGGGGGAGCATATATTCATGCTAATTTATTCATGAGATTATGTTTTTGGCTGCCAACACTTATTTGCAAGTTGCACTGTACATGTAACTCTATGACTCCAGCAATGGTGAATGATATGTGAATATGCTGTGTGTGCATGTGATCACGAGAGTGGCTGAATTGCTGTAAGTACGAAGTGGGGAGATTCAGGCTTATGAGGGGGAGAGCCGGGGGGGGGGGGGGGGGGGTCAAAAGATATGAAATGTGGTTGTGTGTACGTATGACTGTGTATTACAAGCTGTGTAAGCTCTTTTGTTCAAAAGTTGCAGTAGAGGCGGGTCCAGGATATACCTGCACGAAGGGGGGGGGGGGGGGGAGTAAAAAAAAATTAAATTCTTGAAAGGGTCAAGAGCAGGTCAACAGCTCTTTCAGAGCTTCTCCCTAATGTAGATCTTGGGGGCAGGGGGGGGGGGTGCATGCCCCTGTTCCCCCATCCCTGGATCCGTGTCTGATCATTTTACTTTTAAGATTAAGATTAAAAATTATCACATGGTCATGTGCAGGGGCGCGGACCCAGGATTTTCTAAGGGGGGGGGGCACATTTTTCTTTTGGAAGGAAAATTTGGCAAGCAAAAATGAAAAAAAAATCACATTAAAATGCATTTCATTTCGTCCAGGTACAATTTGAAAAGCAAAAAAAATAATATTCCTATTAAAAATATATGCTGCGACTTTCAAAGGGGGGAGGGTACACAGGTAAAACAGCATTTTACATTAAAAATGTTGATAATGGCTCTCAAGGGGGTGGGAGTTGGATGTGCCCCCCCCCCCTTGGATCATCCACTGGCCATGTACAGGAGGCATATGCTGCAGGCTAGCTTCCCATGCAAATTATTAAGTGGGGCATGAAAATATTTTACTTGCATTGAAATGACACATAATTAAAAAGGGGGGGGGGTGTAACTACTAACCTCTGGTGTCAAGCAAGCACTGGTGGATCAAGGGGGTACAGCTAGCCCATGCCCCCCCCCCCCCCTTTGAGAGGCACAATTAAAATTTGTAATGTAAAAATGTTGTTAAAACTTAAAACACAAGTGTGCCCCCCCCCTTGAAAGTGAGGACTTTTTTTTTTTTGCTTGTCAGATTTGTATGTAGACGAAATGTACTTCATAATTTGGTTGAAAACATTTTTTTTTGCTTGTCAAATTTTTCCTCAGGAAAATGTGCCCCCCCCCCCTTTGGAAAATCCTAGATCCGCCCCTGCGTCAATACTGTATTTGAAAAGAGATATACCCCTTCCATCCCTGATGTAACCCATTTGCTGTCAAAAAATATATATTTGAAGATGGGGCTAACATACCCCCTTTGTCTCCTTTGGCTTCACACCTGATGATTGCACACAACTTGTCATTGTATACATGCACACACACACATGCCACGTGCAGATGTACACGTACATGTTCTACCGGTGACCACTGCACGAGCTAGAGACACACAGAGCTCGATAGGTCCATGATCCGCTCAACCCATTCATTAGCTCACTGCACAAGTTGAATGCGACATTTGTTATTCATTAGAGGTACGAATCGTTATTTATATCAAACAATTTCTAAAGGGTCATTATTAATGCCAGTTCATCCTCGCTCAAACTCAAGAAAAATCATTACTCATTAGTCCGACATTGCCTTGCGTTTTAGCTTTGAGGGCGATATGCGACACATTTGTGAAGTCGGAAAATGTCCATCGCCCGAAGAAAAAACCTTCCTTAGTTCATACATCGGCGCCAAGAAAACGTCGCCTGAGAAATAAAAGATAAATAAAGGCCGAACAAAAAATGATATTCATGAATTATTCAAACAAAAAATCACTTAAAACAAGGCAAACGCCAAGCGTTGTCTCGCCTGCATATTGCAGTCATGCAGAGACTGCATGTCAAAACTACATGTATGCTATATGACTTAGATGGACCTCTGTTACGAGTTTGGCGATCCCACCTCGAAGCTATAGAAAGTTATTGTGTGTACAACACAGCACAGTGCCAGTCATAGAAAGTTAATTGACCTTTGACCTTAATCAAATTCAACTCACATTTGAACTTGACCTGCACCTTCAAAAGATGGACCTCTTGTATGAATTTGGCAATCCTAACTCGAAGATATAGAAAGTTATTGTGTGTACAGCACAGCAAAGTGCCAGCCATGGAAAGTTCATTGACCTTTGACCTTATTCAGATTCGGCTCACATTTGAACTTGACCTGCACCTTCAAGAGATGGACCTCTGTTATGAATTTGGCGATCTCACCTCGAAGCTATAGAAAGTTATTGTGTGTACAACACAGCACAGTGCCAGTCATGGAAAGTTCATTGACCTTTGACCTTATTCAAATTCGACTCATATTCGAACTTGACCTGTACCTTCAAGAGATGGACGTCTGTTATGAATTTGGCGATCTCACCTCGAAGCTATAGAAAGTTATTGTGTGTACAACACAGCAGTGCCAGTCATGGAAAGTTCATTGACCTTTGACCTTATTCAAATTCGACTCATATTCGAACTTGACCTGTGCCTTCAGGAGATGGACCTCTGGTATGAATTTGGTGATCCAACCTCGAAGATATAGAAAGTTATTATGTGTACAACACAGCACAGTGCCAGTCATGGAAAGTTCATTGACCTTTGACCTTATTCAAATTCGAACTTGACCTGTGCCTTCAGGAGATGGACCTCTGGTATGAATTTGGTGATCCCACCTCGAAAATATAGAAAGTTATTGTGTGTACAACACAGCACAGTGCCAATCATGGAAAGTTCATTGACCTTTGACCTTATTAAAATTCAACTCATATTCGAACTTGACCTGTGCCTTCAAAAGATGGACCTCTGGTATGAATTTGGTGTACAACACAATTGTTGACGACGACGACGCTGACACCAAAAATAGTGATACCTATGTCTCGCTCCGCTACGCAGGCGAGACAAAAACAAAATTTTGCTCACCCGTTTCATATTTCCAGCATCAAAAGAACTTTTCGAACTTGAAATCATGCTCGCAAAGAAAAAAATTTGATAATTCATCGAATAGCGACGATGTGAGAGAGAGAAAATACCCGGATGTCAGATCCCGCGAAACTTGATGTTTTCAAGGTGGCGACTTTTTGGGGGATGTACGAGTGACAAGATCGTCTCTGTAATATAGACCTCAAAGTACATGATGTAAGTTTTAAATGTAATAATTTTGTATACCATAAAACTTATTTCCCTTAAATACCATTTTTATTTTTTTTAAGTATGAGTTTTTGTCAAAATGATGTAATTGATCTCGCCAATTCACGGTGACAGATATGAGAGTGTCGTAATCTCGAACCGGCTGTGTAGCTATCTTTTAGAATGAAAGTAATCTCAGCTCAGGGGCGAAAGTTTCAGGTTTTTTGGTGTACACGCAGATGAATGGGATGGAATCCCTGGCTTCGTAGAGAGTAAATGATTTTTACTCTCGAAGCCTCCTGGCTAGCTACATACGTACATGTAGGCCATTCCAAGACGCGCACGCGGCACCACTCACACTAGTACGAGGTTAGTATGCTATACACCGTACCGCGTTTGACCCTGGATTTCTAAGTAGTCGGCAAACATCGCTTCATTGCAGAAGTAATATTTGCCGAAACTCCTTCCCGCTTCTCATCGGGGCTCTTTCCCGTAAGTAGCAATACAATCATAATTTCTATATTGAAATTCAAAATTGAAATCGTACAAAAAAGAGCAAATTCGCTTACCTCGGCCTGGAAAGTAACTTCGCATGTCTCTTCTACGGAAACACAAGGAAGCCCGTTGGTGGCGCTAATAAATTTCACAACCTTGATTCAGCTCCTCAGTAATTTTATAACTGTGTCTAAATTCTTTGAATACGCAATTCTTATGATTACTTAACTAATTATGGGCACCAATAAATGGAATACCTTCATAAACATAATTCAAGATTATTATTGGCAATGATAACACTTTTTTGCAAATAATTTAAAACAATGACTAATAAAAAAAAAATAGAAAAAATCTACGTACCTGGAACAAAACCAGCAGTACAAGCTTTAACGAACGTCAATAATACGGTCTACCGAACTCTATTAGATGAATTGAACACTTAACGGACTTCGCGTAATGCTTTGCGTCGATTTGCGTGTGAAATAGTTTAGGTGCCTAGTCTTTCCCTTGTCATGTCTTTGATATGAATATAAATCGCGCGCCCTCCTTGGGCCAAAAATTGATGCTGTCGTTCGACAAGCCGCGCGACGTCAAGAGCAAGAAAAGATGAGGAACAGAGTTACATGTACAGAGGGGAATACCGAATAGAGCATGTAGAGTGCTCAAATAAGTCTCCAAATGGACTTCATATGGATCGGTAAGTGAAATGGAATAATTTTATGAGATTATAATACATGAAGCAAAAAATTAAAAATACTTGCATTGGCTGAAATTATGAATCGTAAAATACTTGCATCAATTGATAAATATCATAAAGCAATGAATGTTTATGATATTTATCGACCGATGCAAGTATTTTAGGATTCATAATATTTTCGGCCAATGCAAGTATTTTTAAAATCTAAGTTGGCAGCTACATTTTGTATAACGTTACGCGACGCTCGCGTCCGTAACGTTGGGGAAGTACAATAAGAAACAAGATGGCGGCGTAAACATCGGGCAAGTCTCTTCCGTCTTTTCACAATATTTTTTCATTTTTTTGATGAATACTTGTTTTAAAAATAACAAGAGCGTAGAAATGTCGGAAATGAAGTTTTATCCCATGTACATCAGTAGAGGCGCACGGCCAATATGGGAGACTCTCTCCAATAGGGGAGACAATCTCCCACATTGGAGCCTTGCTTTGCAAAAGGACAAAAGAAACAACACCAACAAAAGCACAATTTTTTCCACCCAAAATTTTGTCTCACTGAGATCAGAAGCCCATTTGTTTTGTGTGTGATTGACAACAAAAATCCTTATCAAAACAAAAGTAGATGGTGAATTTTTAAAGTAGACGGTGGAAAGGGGTAATTTTTCATGAGGAATCTGCTTATCACATTTTTATTTGCCGCCAAGGTAATCCTTTTGCAGCAAATGTAAACAAAGGAAATTGGTCTCCAAAACTGGAGACTGTCTCTGAAATTGGATACCCAAATTCTTTACAAAAGTCTCTGATATTGGAGATAATCTCCCAGTCCACATTGGAGACAGTCTCCAATATTGGCCGTGCACCTCTACTGTACATGATTTAGAGCTAGATCTTTAATGTTTAAGAAGGAAAGTAGAAATCTCGGGGGTGAAAGTTTCAGGTTTTGGCTTCCTTTGTGTGGGTCTATGAGTATGAGATAGAAGGCCTGGCTTCGTATGAGAGTAACCTTACGTTAGTAAATGATTTTTACTCTCTAGAAGTAGAAGCCGCCTGGCTAGGTAGGTGGCCAAAATCAAGGAATTTAGCATTTTTTTGTTCACGCCCTCTTTAAAAATGGGAACAAAATTATG
This sequence comes from Lytechinus pictus, assembly GCF_037042905.1. Lineage (NCBI taxonomy): Eukaryota > Metazoa > Echinodermata > Echinoidea > Temnopleuroida > Toxopneustidae > Lytechinus > Lytechinus pictus. The sequence continues at coordinate 2,311,088 of NC_087249.1, read as the reverse complement.
AAATGCGAGGGCAGAGCGTGAGCGAAAAATTTTGAGCTACGTAATACGTATGGATGAAAAACATTAATTATTAAAAAATGTGCCTAACCTGAAATTGATAGTTTCTACGTTTACTTTAAATTTTTTTAATTGTAATTTTCGGATTTCCCGAAATTTCCTGGAATTTTTTCGTTTCCCGAACCTTTCCTGGAAAAAGTCGAAATTTCCCGAATTTCGGGAAGAGTGGAAACACTGACTTTTACTCCCCAGAAGCCTCCAGGCTAGTCGTGCCTTGAATTTACCGTGCACGGCGGCAGCGATGCACCCATGGGCATGGCATGGGTGGACGCGTACAAGCTCTCCCGATCCCGAAACTCGCGTCTAGTCTGTCTGCTTACCATACTGAGATCCGTGCAGGTCGAACTGCTGCATTCGATATGCGGTGAAGTCATGAGCTCCATGAACAGGCGAAATTGCGATCAAAATCGGAACTATGAGAAGGCATGTCCACGGAAAATGACCCCTTACTACTTCAACAACTTCTTCAGCCTCTGCAAACCACATTTTCTTTCAAAATCGTCAGCAAATCAAGAAACTGGACAACAATTAGTGGAGGTATCGAACCTGTGCATTCGAGTACGCCACGGCTCAGTACAATAAAAATTAAAGAAATTAAAAAGCTACAAAAAAAAAACGTGCGTGTCGATCGGCGACCCGGAAGCACTGATCTCGAGGGGAGCTGTGTGAGTACGTGTGAATCGCATAGAGATATATATCTCTATGGTGAATCGAGTGCAGTAGAGAACAGTTAAAAATAAATAAATAAATATAATAATTTTATATACCGCAATTTGCCTCTAAGCGGTTAAGAGAAAGGAAATATGAAGTGTAAAGGAAATAGACATACTTTGCACAACAGAATGTACATGAGTGTATCAAGACTTAATTTATACTCATGCAAGGCATCAAATTGGCCAATATAAACAAATATGATAATTATGATCAACTTAAGATTTAAAAAGATGAGTTTTAAGCATAACTTTAAATGTATTAATACAGTTAGCATTGTAAATTTGTAGGGGGAGATTGTTCCAAAGAAATGAAGCTGGAACGCTGACCGTATTCATGGCCCATGGTGCATGAGATCGAGAAAGAAAGAGATAAGCAGAACTCGAATAATATCGAGAAAGGATCGAGTTCGATCAGAAAGGTATGAATGAGCTAGACCATGATATGACTTGAAAGCAAGAAGAAGAATTTTGTAGGTGATACGAGAAGTAATAGCAATCCAGTGGAGTAAGTTTACGAAGCACAAGAGTAATTGGGGAGAACGAGGGACACAGCTAGGAAACAAGACGAGCCGCGGTGTTTTGGATGCCTGGAGCTTTGAACAGTGATGAGATAATGTTTGTGGAAAGACCAAAGATCTAGAGAGAAGGGATAATGAATTTATTATTATTGTGATCATTCATCTTCAATCCAGCGATCTGCTTTAGTTCCATCCCTGGTAGTATACAGTGCGTATCAAAAAAAAGTTTACACTTAGAAAAAGTCCTGTAAAATTATACATTTGTAATAAGTGAAGATTTTTCCACATTTTAACATTGATACAGATCCATTAAAGCAAATGACGATATACTCTAACTGTCAAAAAGTATTTCCGCTTGAGTGAGCACCACTAACTTTTGAAAAGCTAGTGAAAAATGATTTGCGCAGAACCTTGAAATAGTTATGCGAATAAAAGGAGACCTCAATCATGAAGAACACGTGGAATTTAGCTAGTAAAATTGATTTGAAGATATCTTTTCCCTTATTTAATTTGTTTTATTGCCCAAAACACTTCGAAGTGTGCATTGCGCCCCACCCCACTCCCCCACACACCAAGGCCATCGTGACGATATTTGCTTTACACTGAGCTGTGATTTACATGAAATGGCTTAGGCTTGATTTTCATTTTGTTAATCATTGCCAAGCTTAGAAAAAGTGTGGAGAAACAAGTAATAAATGAAAAATGAAATGTAAACCCACTTTAAATAATATAAACTTAGTGAAAAAATGCTGGAGATGTCTGATATAAACTTTTGTTCAGATTCAGTATGTCCTAAGATCCAGCTGGCACAAAAAGAGTAAAGGTTGTGCTAACTAAGTGTTGAAATTTCAATTTGGTTGGCAAAATTGTTACAAAATGCTTGAAGGAATCTGTTTTATTTCAATTGACTAAAAGTGCAAGGGAAATGTATGAGAAATGTTTTGCAGGGTAAGTTTGTTTTCGCCCTTTCTCCTTGACACAGCGTGAAAACGAGGATTTCTGCGAGCTTTACAAAAATGGACAGTGCTCACTCACGTGTAACATTCTGTCAAGACTTTTACTTTCATTGGATAGATGAGACCCAAACCCAAGATAATATGTGAAAAAAATTACTAACATGTAGTATATTTTTTAATTCCCATGGCTTTTTCAAAGTGTAAACTTTTTTTGATACGCACTGTAGAACACCATCCAATATATTTTAAATTCACTTGAAATTTGAATGCCTTTTCGGGGGAAACTAGGAAATGGAAACAATTTAGTTTATTATTTTGTTTATTTGATATGATATGTTGATGTTTATTGACTTGAGGATGTGAACAAAACAAATTTCCAATACGGATAAATAAAGACGAACTAGACTTAAACTTGAAACAGCTCCTACTTCAAGTCCGGATGTGGGTAGTTGTCATAGGCGGATCCAGGGAGGGGGGGGGGCGAGGGGCCCGGCCCCCCCCCCCTATTGGCGGAGCAAAAGAAAAAAGAAAAAAAGGAAAGAAAGAAAAAAGGAGGGAAAAGGAGAGGAGAAAAAAGAAGAGGAGGAAGACGAGTAAATAAAATAAGATGAGGGCGGAAGACTTGGAAAATGAAATAGATAGTTCATGTCACAATATAAAATTTTCGCTCGCGCTTCGCGCTCGCATTGCCTGTTAGGTGATTTACATATCTTTTTCAATGTGGAGCTTAAATATCGAGTCTGGGAGTTAATATACAAAACATATTTCACTTCAAAAATCGAACTTTCATTATGTGTGTGATTTCCAAATTTTTTAAAGTGCTCTGTAACAATGTCAGTTTTATTGTCTGAATATTAACATTTTCTGCTCGCGCTGCGCGCTCGCAAATTTTGATTTATCAGGTACCTATTATTTTCGTGTATTCCATAATGTTTTCAAAATATCCCTTTTCAGGTCTGATTGTCAAAACGTATCAGCAAGCGCTCCACTCTCGCATTTTGATTGGCGAGTTATGTACGTATGTCTCAATATTGATTATACAACAAACTACTTAAAATCCCCTTTTCATGACAGTTTATCAAAAAATTCGGCTTGCGATTTGCGTTCGCATTAGCGGTTAAAAATATGCATCTTATTCATAATTACAAAAGTGCTTGAAATTTCCAGTTTTCATATCATACACATTTCGCGCCTCATTAGGCATTAATAGATAAGATATTAATTTAATGATTAAATTGTCCCCTTTGTTTCATCTCGCGCTTAGCAAGAGGAATAGGAAGATAGTCATTATTTTCATATGATTACATGTTCTAAGGATGCCCCGGTCCTTTGTCAAAACTAATA